>NW_008751821.1:862705-877919 GCF_000715545.1 Opisthorchis viverrini | reverse complement strand
AGGTTGCCCAAGCCTAGACAGGGGAATTCGAGAGGCAGAGGTCGGGTTCGAGCCACGGGCCTCTCCGTCAGTAAGTTCGCGCTCTAACCACTTGGGCCATCTCGCTCAAGGGTGGTATGGGAAGAGGTTTACATGAGCATTCACATCCCGCCTTCTACAAGTCGATCAGTCGACTGTGTGAACTTGTCCACCGGGAGGTTTCGCTGTGACAATTTTGGCCACTACACGGGGTCGACCGAAAGACAATACAACAGCGGGCTCGTAAAGTCCGACTTCAACAGCCCCGTCACTCGAGTCTTCCAACGGATTCCGCCAACGTCCAGCACTGAACGTGCGATCTCCACCTCTCAACTAAGTACAACGGTCCAGCAGGCCGTTCCACCGCTATACTCAGATGCTCACTAAGAGAAGCCAAGGAAGAATGCATGCAGAAGGGACACAAAGGAAGTGACACGAGGGCCATAAAATGTCGATTCGAAGAGACCGTGAACGATAGTCACGACCGCCGACAGCCGAATACTTCCCAACATATCAGGCATACAGGCTCCACGTGGCTCAACTTGAGGCCAGGGATTGTTGCCTCACAGCATAAACACTAGAGTTCTCAGGTTACAACTTATACGTACCTCCAATCTCGAAGGCCAGTCAGAGCTACTTAAACTGGACCAGAGGTCGACGTCTCCATTGCCGTGGGTCTCATGAGCAATTACAGTATAAATTCAAGCTGCCTTCGGGTGGAAAGCAACCTCGAAGTAGGTGTGCAGGGAGCAGGCAAGTCGTATATACAGAACAACAATTAGAGAGCCACATGGCGAATTACCTAGGGGCAAAACAAGAGAACTCTGGTTGGTCAGAATATGGGCCAATCGTGGGGTTGTGTGTATCACTGATATCAGATAATACGCAGTGCGTTAGCGAGGGGCGTTCGGTGTCGTGAGAGTCTGGCTTATAGTATTGTCAAATTGGCATTTTTGTTGTGGCTTATTGTGGTCCTGTTTGGACTACGGTAACTTCAGCATGTGGCTGCGTTTTCACCCAGATTTACAGGTTAGAAGAGAATCACAGGGACTCGCAGAAAATACCCTCCAGATTTTTTCGCCAAATCCTTTTCGGCGTCTATCCTCATGATGTTTTCTGGTCCTTCCTCACCGTGCATAACAAGAGCATTCGCTGAGTATCCTCCAAATGACATATGGACGCACTTTTCGTCATTCAGAGGAAGATGTCAGTCCAACGACCAGTGCTTCGCAGCGACTATATCCATTTGGAGGGCACTGGCATTGGAACTCCAGGATTTCAAGTCGTCTCCAAAAAGTAGACATGGACATGCAGGTCCTAGGACGGCGCTTTTAGGAAAACTAATGAAGAAGAGTGGGCCGAGCTTATTCTCACTGAGAATGATCCGTCCGATAGGAACGTCTTGATCCGGTGAAGAGTTTGCCTTGAATCCCGTAAGACTCGAATTTGTGGAGCAGTGGGACATGTGAGATGCCATCAAATGCTTCTGGGAAATCGAAAAATATGGCAGCTGATATGAGTCCTTGGCTCCTTTGCTAGGGAGAACAACTCGTGGCAACTTCGAAATTCGTTTCGCTTTTCGCCCCTACCGATTTGTTGGCCAACTTTTCCACTACTTAACCTGCATACATAGCTAATATGTGTTATCTGTTCGAACTTTCTACTCCAGTACAACCTGTGCATGAAAAACACCGTCGGGTTATACGCAATTTCTCCGGCGAATCCACTTTTCACAAACACGAGCCAGATTGTGGCTGGTTATTCTCCATCGTAATCATCGGTGGACCCCAACATGTGCAAAAGAAGCGGATATCCACCGAATGTAAGCTGCAAAGCGCAGTGTCTTGCTTGCCGGGCTGTGTGTCATTTTATTCGTATGGGCATGTAGGGTGACCGGAGAAACACATCCAACTATTGTCACCCCTTTGTCTGCGCTAGGAGGCCTGTGTGGTCTGCAAGAAGCCTTTGATATTGAAATAAAAACTCAAATCGATACCGGAAAGGGGGCTGCAGATGTGTCATTTAAGCAGGTCACCCAAGTAATTACTGACACTTCTTTTGGAGTATTTAGAGGATGCAAACTCAAAGAACGTGGTGACACGGATAAAAGCTGAACACAAACCTTCCTCCGCGAACGGGTACCCAGCGCCCTCATGCTAAGTCCATTAGCTGGGAAAAAGATCTTGCAGTTTTCTGAAGTAGCAGCCAGGAACTCCGCTGCGAATTTTGTGAATGAGTGAGTCCATGGTGATAACTTGGGGCGACGTTTTCCACAAGAACCATCCCAAAAAAAACGGAAAACGGTGTTTTGTGGTGCTCTTGCAAAGATTCAATTCGAGTCACTCTAGACAATACGGTTACGCGGAAATTTAGGCGGCCGAATCTTTGTGCTTCTCTTCATACTCTTCTCTCCAAGCGTCGTACGGAGGAACTTGGAGCGGTGTACAACAATCAAAGAAGCCTTCCCGAATATCAAGCGCATATCCATAGATCGCCTCGAAGATTCACGAAACTAACTCACGGGGGTCCTTGAAGCGAAGCACGAAACAAGCTAAACATTGATGGTCACACGACCCTGAGCCTATCACTACCCGATGGTAACTGTGCACCATTGCTTTCTTCAAAACGGGCTGATCATATGGATGCGAACCCGAACTACAGCCTCCACTTAAGCGTCACGAGTCATACCTTCCGGAAAGAAACATTCCTTATCGTGATGGTGGCAGTTCACATGCAGCTATATCTGGAAAGGCTTCACTAACCCACCCTGGTTGCGCACAACTTCGAACAGTTATTATTGACCGTGGTGCATATGCTTTGATCTGGCTTTGAGCACGATATCGTAAACTGGTAATTGCATGGGTGGTGGTTGATCATAAAATTCACCCACTTCATTATTTGCCTTTCCACCTTAAATTCTGTGTTACTTCAGTGAGAACATTTGGCAGGAATTGAGCACGATATCGTAAACTGGTAATTGCATGGGTGGTGGTTGATCATAAAATTCACCCACTTCATTATTTGCCTTTCCACCTTAAATTCTGTGTTACTTCAGTGAGAACATTTTGGCAGGAACAATATTCACACTGGCGGGAAGCGCCTAATTTTTTCATTCTGCACCTAGGCGCATAATTTTTAGCTTTCTAGCAATAAAGATTGCTGTCCCACAAAAAACAATTAATAAGCCTTGCCTTTATTACCACCTCTTGATTACTCTGTCAGCAAGATGAACACGATGCGACGGGCGCCTCAAAGCTTTGCGTGGATTTAAAAAGTCTCGTTGCAACCCGAGAGGAAGACGAAATGCATTACTGAAGAACAGAATGATTATCGAATTCAAATGTAAAGTGTGTGGCAATCATTGGTTTCCAGAGTGAGGGAAGACTGACCACTATAATTCAACAACAAGGGCGGTTCCGCAGAGAACAAATCCTGCTTAGGTTGTTTAAGTTCACAACTACAGACAAGTACATCGGTTTAATTGTTATGACACTCCAGTACTGCTCGAGAGAGAAATGATCAGGAGTGGAAGTCTGTTTAAGCTTGTACCCCTTAAAAATATCAATCAATACAAACATCGCAATCGCCCCTGAAAACAAAGGGATTAGGCATGTGTATGACTCTAGATCACGTTTGATATAAAACAATTCAAAAATAACCGACAAACTAATTGGACACAGTGAACAAGTTTGCTCAGTGTGATGTTATCTGATGAACAACCGAGGATAAAAAACATGGCCACAAACTAGAAAAAATTCTGATCTCAGCAAGGTGAATAGTTGTCTAATTGGAGGAACCCAACGGATAAACTGAGTGAAATAAAATGAAAACATAAAGGGATTCATATTCCTGGGTTACCCCCTAAACTATACCGGAGCCAACGCGCCATCAACCAATCACGTTTAAGCCGTTAGATACCGCTTAGAAACTGCTTAAAACTATATAAACGCAGGCGGAGGAACACAAATTCGCCCTCCCAGCTTCGTAGCACCGACACTGAGTTGCTTGGTGATGAAATTTTCAGTCAAACGCTAATGTCCGGCGAACTGAATAATAGCCTGGCAGTGCACCCAAGATGCCCATGTTTTGCAACCTCGCCGCACGCAAAGGTGCGTGCGAAGCGATGAAATACTCACCGGTTATTTTTTTTGCCTGTGGTGAATGCGCGTGAAGAATTACTTTGGGTCTTGTGCTGATGACAGTGGGAACACTTGCTACAGGACAGCAAGCCAAAAGACCCGCAACGAGGACTTGAATTTTCACCTTGAGCTTTTAAGTCATTTATCATTTTAATTCAGTTTTCAGCGGGCGGACCTTGCTATCAGTTTTCAGGCAAATGTCCATTGTGTTGGCGTGGGAAACCTTTCCTTGCTAGCACATTTCTGCGGGATGCCGAACTTTTATTTTTCTTGTTGCTAAATCCAACTCAACCCCATGATAATTTCTCCATTTGTTTGCTTGCCCTGCCTGTGTACTTTTGACTTTCAATTATTTCGCTCATCTGTACCAGCTGCACATCGAGCCGCAAAGGTCCTCATAACCGAAACTAATGTATGATCACATTCGTGTGTATGAATGTGCGCAGCTGACCCACATAAACAAACATGTTCCTACCCTACCTGTTCAGCCTGCCCTGAATTGCACTGTCATGCCTTCCTTGTGATGGTTTCAGGAGCGACGACCGAAAACCACCCCAGTGAGCAAGCATTCCACTCACCGGTGTTAGCTGTGCGGGCCTTGATACTGCACTGTGTCTGCATGTGACGGACGTGTCCGCTTGTTGACGCTACGAACGTGGACAATTGAGGTCTGTTATGTAAATTTAATTATACCTCTGTAAATGAGAATGTGAAATTTGAAACCAAATGCGTTTTTTGAACACTGAGATTGTTGAACCTGCACTGCTTCAGTTTATTGTCCGCACCACCAGTGACAGTAACTGTCGCTGGAAAATGTATACAATTTCAAGGACCAATTATTCACACAAAAATAAATAAGTCTTCTTAAAAGAAAAAGTAGTTGTCGATAATTGGAAAGGCGCACTTTGATTTAGATAGCACTAAAGGTTGACAAAAGTGGAAGTGTAAACATGCAAACACGTTCTCTGAGTTGACGAGTCAGCACTCGCAATTTATTTGTTGGCTATCCTATGACGGGCGTCTGTCTCACCCCAGCGGGCATCACAACTCGCGGAAACTTCTGCCTACACTGCACAAAATACCTTCATTAATTCACAAATGCTTAGGATTTTGAACTTCTTCAGTGGATCTATCCGTTTTGTTGGTAGCAGCCCGTAGCTTAATTAAACCAAAGATACTACAACTGAATCACTCAGGCACTGCGCGTCCATTGGTTAGTATCATGAGCAACGATACGGACACCCTTGCATATGAGAATACAGTGCGGAATGATCCCAACCCTTTTTAATCCAAAGGTTTTCCTTGGTTAAACGCGTATTTAGTCGTCGTGTTTCCATCCGATTTGAATCGGCCTATCATGAATCACCAAAACACTGGGTTTAAAAAAAGAGCGAAATATGCACGCAGTAGATTTGAATCGGCCTATCATGAATCACCAAAACACTGGGTTTAAAAAAAGAGCGAAATATTGCACGCAGTATGACAAAAAATTTCCAGAGGATTAATATACAGCCACTGGCCGCAAACGTTTGTGCTTACGCTGTTAGCATTTTTCCACCAGTGTTCTGACCTAAGAATTCATCAGTCCTATGATAAATATTTATCCAAGTACTTTTGCTTTACAATATGCGCTACAGCAATCGCTTTATCAACGTAATGGCAAGTAAATCAAAAGCACAATCTTTTTGTTTGTTTAGTTGAAAACAGTCAATAAGTTTTTGTTAGCAATGGAACGCGCCAGAAAACTCTAAAATATTGTCTCGCAGTGGTGGATAATGCATACTGTGAAGCACTGGTGGAGAACGCTTGCAAATACGTTGTTTTCAACATGTTTTGTGGGCTTATGAAGTAACCTTTGTTTGATTTCAGGATTTAGCGCTAGAAGAGGTGTCATATTTAGGCCGGCACAGTTTTGACGACGCACTTCAATGGTTTATAACTAACTCCGTAAATTCATGTGTCCAATCTTATTCTCTCGCGTGAGTGTGGGCTAATCTCAAATTTGTTGTTATATCTATCCTGACTAAATAGTTTACCATATCATATAAAATTGGAAGGCCGGCCAAAACAAGCTCCCTTGTGAATTGTAAAATTAACTAAAAGGCCTTGAATTACTGAGCTATAGGTGCCAACAGGAAATTGTCTGGATTAATAAACAACCGTCCGTACAACGGCAAATTCTGGTATGGCCTGAGAGCAAGACAGTACACTTTAAAGAAAATATAACTACCAAATACTAGTATCGACAACAGCGTCTTGGAAACAGAGTCATGGAAAAAGCTCGGTATCACTATAAGAGAATGAAATATTTGGCTTTGTTTAGTCCAAATCCTATTTTTAACATGAATGAAAAAGCTCCAATTAGATACACCCTGTTGCAATTCAGCCCAGCTCTGAAAACATTTTAACACTTTTTGTAAAGAAATAGAATTTATCTTGTTCTACATAAATACAAATACAAATACAGTCAAATATAAAAGAATAGTTGCATGACTTCAGGGAATAGTGACGCTCCACGGTGTAGAATATACAAGTGATAAAACGGTTCTGTGGACGATAGTGGTATACATTTTAAGCTCTTCGATAGTATACGAGTTACTTTTTGGTGCCGCACAACAATGCTCAGCGTTAAGAGTTGCAAACGAAATGCCGTTCAGTTTCAAAGACGTTTCACCCTTGGAAGAAACATCAAATGGATTGGTGGTTTGAGTGTTGTCAGACAATCTACTGCGATATTTGGCACTAAAATTCAGCCAAACATCACGTAGTCCGAGGTTATTTTTGGACCAAAATGCACAAAAAATAACATCTGTAGACAAGAAGCAATTTGGAACATGCTTGCTCTGAATTCTGTTGGTTTTTAAAGGCTAACTATTGTTCGCAAAACGGTGAAGCAATGAAGGTAAATGGATGCGTGCCTGTTCCGTTGATTACTCAAACCGTGTTTAGGTAGAGCTACACCGTGCACATCAAACGGGAATAGTGGCCGTTTACTTTGATGCACAATATAACCTGTTGTAGATCTGACTCTCAGTCGAGAGCGGAGAATCCCAGAGGTAGGAGCGCTAGTTATGCAGAGGTCGCAGGTCTAATATTTTTGTTTCTGTGACCAAAAGATAAAAACAACATCAATGGGATGTTTATTAGAGGGTTGGTAATGCTTCCAAACTCTCTGAATGCACAAGGGTAACAGATATGTTTACCACATGACCGTTTTAACAATCCGCATGTGTTTTTAACGTGACCGTTTTTGGAAATACTGCTCCGTCTTGTGCGTGACCACTCTGGGCATTGTTTACTGGCGGATAACCAAAAGCTGAGCCTGAAACGGTTGGCTTGAGCACGTGAAATAATAAAAGAGATGTACAGGTTTTGAAGTGGAAGTATTGTGAATAACAGGTGAAAGCCCCGCCCAATCGATCCTACCGCCTCCGGTTTGGAGAAGATAAAATTTCGGGCAGTATTTCACTACGAGTCGCAGGCATTCCTCCGGGTTATGATGGGGATGCGTTTGGGATGAACACAGTTCGGCCTCAGGAGACTGAGTCTCCTTTCTTGTGTAGTTCGGAATCAAATTTGGGAGCAAGCGATTAAGAAAAACAGGTAATCTCAACAACTAGTTGACTGCTATTTTTTATTGTCTCGCAGTGGTGGATAATGCATACTGTGAAGCACTGGTGGAGAACGCTTGCAAATACGTTGCTTTCAACATGTTTTGTGGGCTTATGAAGTAACCTTTGTTTGATTTCAGGATTTAGCGCTAGAAGAGGTGTCATATTTAGGCCGGCACAGTTTTGACGACGCACTTCAATGGTTTATAACTAACTCCGTAAATTCATGTGTCCAATCTTATTCTCTCGCGTGAGTGTGGGCTAATCTCAAATTTGTTGTTATATCTATCCTGACTAAATAGTTTACCATATCATATAAAATTGGAAGGCCGGCCAAAACAAGCTCCCTTGTGAATTGTAAAATTAAATAAAAGGCCTTGAATTACTGAGCTATAGGTGCCAACAGGAAATTGTCTGGATTAATAAACAACCGTCCGTACAACGGCAAATTCTGGTATGGCCTGAGAGCAAGACAGTACACTTTAAAGAAAATATAACTACCAAATACTAGTATCGACAACAGCGTCTTGGAAACAGAGTCATGGAAAAAGCTCGGTATCACTATAAGAGAATGAAATATTTGGCTTTGTTTAGTCCAAATCCTATTTTTAACATGAATGAAAAAGCTCCAATTAGATACACCCTGTTGCAATTCAGCCCAGCTCTGAAAACATTTTAACACTTTTTGTAAAGAAATAGAATTTATCTTGTTCTACATAAATACAAATACAAATACAGTCAAATATAAAAGAATAGTTGCATGACTTCAGGGAATAGTGACGCTCCACGGTGTAGAATATACAAGTGATAAAACGGTTCTGTGGACGATAGTGGTATACATTTTAAGCTCTTCGATAGTATACGAGTTACTTTTTGGTGCCGCACAACAATGCTCAGCGTTAAGAGTTGCAAACGAAATGCCGTTCAGTTTCAAAGACGTTTCACCCTTGGAAGAAACATATAATGGATTGGTGGTTTGAGTGTTGTCAGACAATCTACTGCGATATTTGGCACTAAAATTCAGCCAAACATCACGTAGTCCGAGGTTATTTTTGGACCAAAATGCACAAAAAATAACATCTGTAGACAAGAAGCAATTTGGAACATGCTTGCTCTGAATTCTGTTGGTTTTTAAAGGTTAACTATTGTTCGCAAAACGGTGAAGCAATGAAGGTAAATGGATGCGTGCCTGTTCCGTTGATTACTCAAACCGTGTTTAGGTAGAGCTACACCGTGCACATCAAACGGGAATAGTGGCCGTTTACTTTGATGCACAATATAACCTGTTGTAGATCTGACTCTCAGTCGAGAGCGGAGAATCCCAGAGGTAGGAGCGCTAGTTATGCAGAGGTCGCAGGTCTAATATTTTTGTTTCTGTGACCAAAAGATAAAAACAACATCAATGGGATGTTTATTAGAGGGTTGGTAATGCTTCCAAACTCTCTGAATGCACAAGGGTAACAGATATGTTTACCACATGACCGTTTTAACAATCCGCATGTGTTTTTAACGTGACCGTTTTTGGAAATACTGCTCCGTCTTGTGCGTGACCACTCTGGGCATTGTTTACTGGCGGATAACCAAAAGCTGAGCCTGAAACGGTTGGCTTGAGCACGTGAAATAATAAAAGAATTGTACAGGTTTTGAAGTGGAAGTATTGTGAATAACAGGTGAAAGCCCCGCCCAATCGATCCTACCGCCTCCGGTTTGGAGAGATAAAATTTTCGGGCAGTATTTCACTACGAGTCGCAGGCATTCCTCCGGGTTATGATGGGGATGCGTTTGGGATGAACACAGTTCGGCCTCAGGAGACTGAGTCTCCTTTCTTGTGTAGTTCGGAATCAAATTTGGGAGCAAGCGATTAAGAAAAACAGGTAATCTCAACAACTAGTTGACTGCTATTTTTAAGGGCCTAAGAATAGAGTAATACGGGGGGCATGGTTTAATGGAAGAGAAGCTGACGCTATAAATATCGTTAAATATAGTCTGGTTTTCAACTTAATTAAAAAGTGACCAAAAACGAATAGTCTAGAGGATGGAAGCCAGTGTTTTACCGTTTCCATTTCCCCTCCATCCAATACATTGCAGTCAGCCATATTGAAAACCTAACAAACTGCCCGCACTCGGACTGGTTTATCTGAATACAGGCTGGAAACTATGTTTACCAATATTTCTGTCCATATTGGTGGCTTTGTTACCAATCATACTCTTGGTACACTGGAGAGGAGGGGAAGGCGTGCCCGGATTGGGGAGCCTGAATATCAGCTCACAGTAGAAGTCAACTCAGCATTAGGTAGTTCTTTGTATTCAGAGCTCATTGGTTGATTTTCCGAAACAGCGCTTCCTGCGATAGCTTGCATGAAGTGAAGGCTCTTCGCCCGATAACATCGGATCAAATTTCAGCTGTATATACAACGGTTTTTTAGAATACATGATGCGAAATCCACAGATCGTTTTTGAGCTGGGGATATCACAACTACGTGGCCTCATGCGAAACAGCGAGTTGAAGCAGAATCCGTCTTGGCAGAGGTAAGCAAGGATAGGAGATTTCCTGGTGGGTGTTGGGTAATAGAACAAAAGCGGTCTTCTGGACATGTGATGAGCCCGTCTGCTATGTTGCGGCGATTGGACGAGATGAACAGAATACCAAGCACATTCGGGCATTGAGACTTTGGACGTTTGATTAAGCTTCGTTCGGCGTATTTGAAGAACACACAGTCATGGATGGCTAAAGAAAGCACGGTTTGGTGGAGAGGCGCCGCCGGTTGAGGATGACCACATACACTTGAATGACAGCCAGGCTTGACAGAGTTCTATTTCCAGCCTCCTCAGTTCAAGAAGTGGTGATGAGGGGTTACAGAAACCCAGGGATATCACTGAAAATATCTCGGTATAAATATGGGACCAGCTTGCACTCTGTTGATGCAGCAGACTGAACCAGTTGCAAGTGCTTCACAGTGGGTCATTTCCGATGAGAAATAGCCTATGTGACGCATATATGGCAATCTTGTTCATCGCGGAAGTCAGTAGTATGAAGTTTCAGTCATTCCGTGATGCTTCTACTGCGTTCTGGCGCCCATTAACTCTTGTCCCTAATTCTTCTTCTTGAGGCTCGAAGTTTGCTTATTTGTGCCTATTTATCTCAACTCGTCACTCAAGCTCTGTTGCAGCCGGCTCCAATATATTTTACCCCTGATAGATTCATTTTTGTCTGCCACAACCAAGTTTTCCCGCCTAATCCGTCGGTCTAACACTGTCCCGCACGACTGAGGAGGATGAGCCCGAGCATATATGCATATTGTGGCAGCATGTTTGGATTTTTATCGGGTATCAATCTAAAGAAGGACGGCCGAACCTGACGAAATGAAGTCTGTGACCACCTCTCCAGAGTTCACTGGAGGAAAACAATGAACCCTTCACATTTGTATATTTGGTACTGTATGAAGTTTATTCTCGCGCACATGCCATTCTTTCAGCTCAGTATTGTTAGCGTGTTACATCTATGCACACTGGCCGCGACCCAGACAGCTTTATACGCGGCCCTAACTTGGGTGACCTGTTTGCTCCTGACGCCAACTGGTAAGACATGGGAGGAGATTCCAGTTTGGTAGACAAATCGCAGTTTGGGGGTAAGTAAATGGTTCTTTCAGAAAAAAAGCGTGCGCGTCAGTGAACGCAAGAACATCGTAGTATTTTGTAGGGCGGCATTCGAGTATATGATGGAGGTAAAGACAGTCTCCGGAGAAAGCAGCCGGTTTGAACTACTGGAAGCCAGCTGGGTTGATGATAGGGGAGAAGGTGTGTTTTCTGTGAAAGTATGTTAAAAGTAGAAGAGTTAAGCGGTGGGTGAAAGGCAGGATAAGCCAAGCCTTGCCTTGGTAGTCAAAAGCGATACATGTGGATTAAAAACTTACAAAGATTCAAATCATATTCCGGGTGGGCACCGACGCCACAATGAGGCGGCCAACAAACTGAAACCGTTCCTGAGCAACGAACATGCGCGTATTTATGGAAAGCTTACGAAAAGCTGGGGAGGTGGGAATCACGAAGAATGTTACATATTTTAACCTCTCAAAGGCATTCCACCGAGCCCCACACCTCTCGCTGCATTTCGAACTTGGGTCTCACGGGATCGGAGGGAAAATCCTATGCTGGATCAAGATGCTCCCATCAGACGGATCATTCTGAGTGAAAGCAGGCTCGGTCTACTCTTTTTCAGTGCCTCTCTCCTTTGAGTCTATCAATACTCCGTTCTAGGACCACTACTGTTTCTGATATACGTCAACGGCCTTCCAGACGTTCCACTAATAATAATGTTTATTCCCAACTTGTGGGTGGCATACCGTCGGGCATGATAGTAAATAATAAAATGAATAAATAAATAAAAGCACGAGGGGTGAGAATTATGGGCATAGGTGATTAAGAAAAAAGGACAGCGTCATAAGAGGTGTGCACTATCCGATGGTGACGTGATCACCACTAAACCGGCACGCGCAGGCAAGCAAAGTTACTGTGCATTGCTTGGGAGAAATACGAGCAAGATCGGATCGTCAGTAGTTGAGGGCGGTGTGCAAAAAAACAAAGCGAGCGAGGGCAACACAGAAGGCTTCCTGTCTTACACGTGACAATGAATGTGTAAAGGTGAAAAACGAGAAACCAGAGTATTGGATAAGGTGTGGCAGCAGAGGTAGCGTCATCCAACCCGTCATATTGAACGAAACCCTAAAACCACCGCTAAGGCTTCATGGCCTTGGACTCTTGGGCTCATGGCCAGGGGGCATAAAGAGTGTAAGTGGGGATGACGAAGTGGAGGGGGTAGCAAAGCGGAGCAGCTTTGACGGGAATCACAGCAACATTGTGTACAGCGAAACTGCAGAGAATCACCGGTATCGCTGTTGTGGAGTCGGGCATAATAGTTCCTTAAAAGAGTGAGATGATGGCAACACGCAAGCTGGAGCACGAACTGTATAGAAATTTATTGAACTTTGTGGGAAGCACAGACACACAGAAATGGTTAAATTCGAAAGAAACGCTCAGCAGGTTTGAATGAATGTGTCATGAATGCAGCAGGGGTCAGGCGGGGAGTTTGCCGTATTTGCAGTTAATGGAACGAGTGGGCGAAATGATAGGGTCAAGTGAAGGAGGCGAATAGTTGCGGGCGTGCTATCAAACTGGGTATTGCAATCCCGTGCCATCACCGGCCTGACTTACTTCGGTTATTGGACAGCCCTGTAACGGTCGTCACATTTAAGGTCGTCGGGCTGGGGTGTGCGATCCTTTGAGCAGCAGGATTCTTTTCGGGCTGGCCGAGGAAACAAGGTGCAAGAAGCCTATGTCGGATCGCAGGTATTTTGGTTTGTTTGGGGATCCTGTAGTTGTAAATCATGGACCATGTTGTGTGGAAAACAGCCAACCAGATCGTCCGAACCGGGTATTGCCGAAATTTAAAGCACGCAATAATATACACGGCAGAGAACCGTATAGGTTACTGTCTATAAATCCATGTCCAATTGACGACTTGAAATCCTGGAGTTCCGGTGCCAGTGCCCTAAAAATGGATGTAGACCCTGCAAAGCAATGGTCGTTGTGCTGGCACTTTCCTATGAATGACGAAAAGTGCGTCCATATCTCATTTGATGGAGACTCAGCGAAAGATTGTCATGCATAGTGAGAAACGACCAGGAGGCATCGGGAGGATAGGTGCTGGAAAGGACTCCTGGAATGGATCTCCTTAAACATGTCCTCCTCACTGCAGCGTGAGAAATCGGCCCAAAATTCGTTAGCTTTTCTACGGATGATTCGACTTACCTTCTCCTGTATTAATCGCATGGTCTTCCATATACTACATGAGCCGCCCTTTGAATATGCCAGCCAAGTTGTCTACTCAGGACGCACGAAGGACGTAACGCACATTGAGAATGTCCAACGAACTGCTGTCAAAATGGTTGCCGGCCTTAAAACTGCTGATTATGAAGTGCATCTCGTGGTGCCCTTGCCTAATTACCCTGGAGAATCGTTGCCTGTTTGAACAAGGTGTTTCCAGAAGGTTTTTCAAAGTTGGCCTGGCCGACACACGGTTGGATCACGGTAAGTAGATTTTGAAGCTCAGGACTCACACTTTCATTAGGCGAAATATTTTCTCGTGTCAGGTAGTTGCTGTGTGGAATAATTTACCTCCGACGGTTGTCAGCGGTTCATCTAGAACCCAGTTCAAAGCAACAATAGACACTTTTATGCTGGTCCACGAGCTGGCAGGATACCCCACACCGAGGACCTAAAGAGCAGCGCTACTCCCTTTTTTCACTTGTGCCTTTCAGGTGAATGGCAGCGGCTGAACGACAAGAACAAAACAGACCTTGGAAACCTGGGCGAAAGCCTCGATCCAGTGTATCAATCTGTGAATCCGAGTATGCACCAATCAGATTGGAGAATCCTTCTTTCTGGTATATTGGACAGCGCTTGGATTCATATCCACGTTGCAGGTTGTCTATCGGATGGATTTATCAGGGAAAATCATCATTAAGGCTCAGTTAGGCGATGACTTGCGTCGCATACCCATACACAATGAGGATATCACGTATGACGAACTGGTCTTGATGATGCAGCGTGTTTTTAAACAGCGCCTATCTACCGACGACGACCTTCTAATCAAATACAAGGACGAAGGTAAATAATTTCCATATTAGTTCATACGCTTCAGATGGAGATTTTATCACGATTGCTGATGAGTCGGACTTGTCTTTCGCCATCCAATCGAACAAAGTTCTTCAAATTAAGTTATTCGGTAAGATTCCTTCATACTCCCACGTATATATATGGTAAAATAACCTGAGTTTCTTGCATAAGGCTTCAGATAGAGGGATATCATATTGATTAGAAACAGTACATAATGACTACCTGGACCCTTCCCGAGAGTACTACTTTCATGTTCAAAATGAGAACGCATTCATTTGCTTTTCCTTGACTTATTCAGCACAAAACTATGCACGTCACTGATACACCACAAACAGAGTACACTACCAACCGTCAGGGTATGGCGCTCTTTTTTGTGGTTGATTGCCACATAAGCCGACTTTAAGTTTACCCTTTCCGCTCATTTGCCTGTACCTTCATCATCAAAGACAACAACATCGGTGTTGACACTGACACCAGCGACGCTTCCGAGACATCGGTGGCCTAACACATAAAGACCCATCGAATCATCTGTCGGCAGAAGCTGTGTTTTGCAACCATACAGCAATACATCCCTTACTATAGCCTGTTACATGCGATCCTTGACACCACACGTGAGGCAAATTAGAAGACGTGTTTCTGGCCTTTGAGATTCGAGGATCATCATCATCATCAACAGCATGACATCAGTGTTCAACACAGATGTTTCACTGCCGTACAACCATGACTTATTTGAAAGCCTTATTGTAAAGAAAAGAATAAAGGTGGACGGGG
>NW_008751821.1:825186-859391 GCF_000715545.1 Opisthorchis viverrini | reverse complement strand
GCCAGATAGACTGGGTGTCGAGGCTTGAGGACTGATTTAGAGATTCCTGAAGATGTCGGCACCATGTGACGAGCAGATGCTGCACGCAAAACCGATGCATGACGAACAGAGTCATCAGTTCTAAGTGCTGGGCCTACAAGGAGTGAGGTATTAATGGGGTGGGGAGGGGGGAAGAAAAAGCGTGTGAGGCAGAAAGATTATCAATTGACAGGCTGCAACTATACGCTGAGCCGAACTCCCTTTTCTTCAAGAACATCCCCTTGATCTCTGACGCGGCCATCCCTAATTCGCATACTATCCAATTATTTGAAAATCGACTTAATCTCCATTTCGGTTCGCCTTGAGGTTTGCTGTGTTTCATCCACATTTCTGTCTTTACCGTCCCTACAACGACTTGCTAGGTGTGAGTTCTCTTAGCCTCTCATGTACCTGGTGAAAACAATTCAATCAGTTCGAAACCAGCGGCTTTACTCCAAACGAAATTTCCTCTCGGTAACAATCCAACTCCTCACCAGAGAAACAATGGATACATATTTTGGAGAGGACACCAATTTAGGCTTCACAGTTTCCACCTGTTTTGCTTCATCGAAGTCCACCACCCGTTTTCCGAACATTTTCCGCGCTATTAGCAATAAGGATGAGATGCAGTCAGGGCGAAAACCTTTAATGTGTGTCCGTTTCGGCGATACCTCCAACCCTAAGGTCACAAAAAATGAAAGCAATAGATCAGGCTTCTCAGTGAAAACAGACAACCAAAAGGATCTTTTCACATATCTACGTTACCCACGTAATCCAGGTAGTGTAAGACGCCTGTTTGTTATATGGGCCGCTTCCTTACCATTCGCCCGCCCGTTCTAGCCTTAGTCAAATTGTCCTGTTCCCAATTCCCCAATCTCTGGGTACAACAGACGACGAGCAACATGTATCACTCTTCCAACGCTAGTCCTTCTACTACCACACAGAACTCTCGTTTTCACAAGATTCCCGTCCCAACACTGCTAACCCCAACGCCTCACCCACAGATCCATTTGACCGACTCATGGCACAACTTTCGCTTCACCCCATTGCTGAAGCCCGGAACTGATTCGACTGTATTCGAGGGTTGAATTTTAGTATATTCATCTTCCTCCTGCCATTGGTTTCATGATAGCGGTATATCTATCATGATCATTAACCTTTGGTTCATCTCATCCCGGAGGCCACATTCAGGGACATGGTAGTTGCCAACGTAGCGGTAGGAGTTACCTTGCTTCGCTTTTATATCACCACCTGACCGCCGTCGGGTCACCTCCATTCGACATATATAGGCAAAAGTGTTGCGTGGGGCAACAGGTCCTCGAGCATCCGAAGTTCATGGCTTGACCAACGTAACTCATGAAGCGTGACCAGCTGATCTGTTGAGGGAGACTTACTTTTTTCTCAGAACCATTTGTCACACCTATGTACCACCAATCCAATATCCCCAATAGACGCGCACGATGATCCAAGAACACCTGTAGTCAGACAAAGCCTTCGAGCCTCTGGATGGAGCAGCCGTGTTTCTGCTCCGTGAAGTAAATAAGTAAGATTGCACCTCAGCAGTGTACCATCCTCAACAACTATCATCGACACCACAGTGTTAAACACTGCAGCCTAGCTTTCGTACAACTATAATGCGTTAGAAAATCTTGATATGAAAATAATAATAAGAGGAGAAGGTAAAGGAACCTAGTACTTACTTCCTACGGTCATACAGGGGTGCCTATACCTCCAAACACCCAAATAATCTTTATATATAGTCTTTACAACCAGAAAGTGACCCTAACCTCAGGGACTCATTCAGTAACAGCATCCGTTACAATACACTCCGGGCATGTACACCTTACAAGTTAAGTAAAAACCTTCGCGATCTCGAGTGCCTCGTAGCGTAAGCAACGTCTTCAGTGACAGCATCCCCAGGAGCCTGACCTTACCCGTTTTTGACAAAATGCATGCCAAAGGACTATGATCAGTTTGTCCAAAAGCACCGGTGCCTTCTCCCCTACGTAGACGATAAGGATGTCGTCTCATCACCATCGCCAGCCGGAAAAACTGCGTACCGGTTGTACAGTGCTTATATCTGCCACAGTTTCGTTCGCTGATGATCTGGGAAAGTAGGAGTAGATGGCCACGCATTGGAGATGGTGGCTAATATGATGCGTCAATTCATGAGTGTCAGAGCGCTTATCACTGGGTAGATCGCGAAGACATGCTTGGATGATCGCGCTCGGCTGTCTGTCACTGTCTGACCATTGTTGCCACCAAGCCGCTGTTTGTGATGCGTCAATGAGTGTCAGAGCGCTTGTCACTGGGTAGATCGCGAAGACAAGGTAACATGCTTGGATGATCGCGCTCGGCTGTCTGTCACTGTCTGACCATTGTTGCCACCAAGCCGCTGTTTGACCTCCTCTGGCTCGTTTCCATCCTCCGCGTGGCTGTGCGCGAGGGGCTTTTCGAGGAATTCGGTCAGCTGGCATACGGAGCACTTGACCAAACCAGCACAACCTACAGTGTGATCAGTTCGTGTATCATTGGCGAGTTATTTTTTTCATAAACCTCAGCAGTACTGGTCCGGTCTTCCCACCAGACTTAGACAGTGCTCCGAAGACATCGATGATCAAAACACCGAAAACTTTCGACGTCCTCACCGCGCATCGGCAAGTTTTCTGACCCGTATAATAATATGGAGCGCACCGCAGCATTGCAAACTCGAACCTTGGTGGACAATCTAGTGTCAAACCTACGCCAAAGGTGATGCGGTTTCACGAAGGTTTCTATGGTCTTGAAGTATCATCTTTGACCGGACCACCGGGACTGATGCAGCTGCTCAAGTAGACAAATTTATCTTCTACCTCAATTGGCTCATCCGCAAGCACGAGTTTAGGGTTCGAGTCCACCCTGCTTTGCGTCATCACTGTACACCTCACAGGTGTAAAGGGCATGCCAAACCGTGATGCATGATTATTTAGATTACTTAATGTCGTCTGCCTTACGACGGCGTCAGATGTCATCTTCGCATTTGATATCTGTGAATGAATGCCCTCAGAGCATGCCGACGTCACGGGCTTTAGTCAAGTCATTGGCGAAGTTAAAGAGGAAAGGTGAAAGAAGACATTCTAGCCCTGTCGTAGTGAACCCATATGAGAGCCTCGCGCGGGCCCTTAGGTGTTCTCGGGAGTTGGCTTACGGCGCTTTAAGGGGGGGGGCATGAATTTACGAGAGATATTTTTGTTACATAGCCGCTACCATAGTGTCTGATGGTCCACACAGTCCAAGACAGTCTCAAGTCGAGGAAGACCTCCATTGTTGGTTTCTGGAAGCAGTGTCGCTGCTTAAGAATCTGTCGGAGATTGAAAATGTGACCGATGTGTCCCCTTGCAAGAAGAAACCCAGCTTGGTTTTCACGGATCTGCTTCCCTGTGTCCAGTCAACGTACAAAGGATAAGACTAGGGCATACCTTCGATGCCACAGCTACCAGGCTAATGCCGCGGTGGTTTTCACACAGCGTCTACGTGTTCTTTTTGGAAATGTGAATGACTGTTGATGTTCTTCATGCTGCAGGCTTTCTCTCCTCACTCTTTGTAGCGCCAATAAGATTTGTCAGATGCGTAACTAGGACTGGATAGATGCTGTTCGGTCCCGGGGCCTTTTCACGACTGAGCAGTGACGTTTCGTACGTTGTTCCTTCTGACAGGCGACTCGGTTCTACATTCCATTCGCCCGTATGCACTGTTTCAGGAGGCCAGCTAAGTTTTCTTAAAAACACCATAAACGAGGTATTCAGCTGGGTTCCTGGTGAGTATCCCCTCAACACCAAGTCGGTGTACCAATGAGTGTATTTCGCTTCTCTTCAAAATGTTCGTTTTCTTAACCATAAACGAGGTATTCAGCTGGGTTCCTGGTGAGTATCCCCTCAACACCAAGTCGGTGTACCAATGAGTGTATTTCGCTTCTCTTCAAAATGTTCGACCTTCTTTCCAGTTGACGTTTTGCTTGTGAATTAATCAGCCGTTTTTCCCACTTATTGTTCCACTGACGATTGCTTTCTTCTAGCCGATCAGTCGTATTTATTAGTATAGGATACATCTGTGCCCGGTGGCCAAAACCTTCTCCATCTCCTGAGATCCACCAAAGCTCTCTGTCTTTCTTTAGGCCATTCATTATTTGGCGTCGTAGCTAGTTTGGATTCCCTGACATCAGTCAAGGACGATATCCAGTGGTCATTTGATCGTATCAGAGAAGTCGGGCAGACAACACTAAACGCCACCGGCGTAGCTCCTTTTGCATTTTACTGTGATTCGTCCAGGTGCTAGCCACCCGCGCAGAAAGGTTAGCTGAGATAGCTCAGACCGATACTGCTGAACTATGCTGGTTCTCTGAAGATAGTGGATTGCCATGTTTCTTTGCGATTTGTGAGGGCCAAATGGGAAGCGAATAGTCAGGGGTGCTTGCACCATGGTGTGATCCGAATCACCCTGGCGGCGGTCTTGAATTGTGGCTCTCCAGCAGTGTCTGATGGACACGTTATCCAACCGGGCCCACGGTTGTTTTGCATTTGGTGGCACTGGTGCGAACAGTTATGTTTTTAAGATCCCGTTTTTAGATCTAGTAGCATTGAGCCTGATTAAGCTGGGTAACCAGAGGGAGAGCATTCTTAGTATTGACAGTGATACTTCACTGCCGTGTAACTACAAGGTGTATCTGATTACATTTAAGGCTTTGGGATGAACAGAAGAGAAGAGAATTGAGGGAGAACAAGGGCTGATGCTGATCTGGTGCGCACACACCCAAATGCTTAATCAGACAGTCTGGATAGATGCTGCCTGAACGAATGTCACCAACACTGATTAGTCGCCATTTTCTGCATTGTCCCTAGCCAAGCTCAAGGGTGATCACAGGAAGACGGACCGCACCAACAATACTCAAGCTCCTTGTAGTCCCCCATACCCTTCTGTCAAGCCACAAGTTGTCCAACTCGCAGTTTGCGCCATTCTGAAGGAGGTACGGGAGAACACCCGTCTCAGTAGGCAATATTCCGGCAACCATAACAGCAGCTTATTTCGCTCTGTTTTCCGCGATCGGATCACCTGATTCACAACCGAATACCCATTTTTAGTTGCCTCGCTACGAATTCGTCAAAGTCATCGGACACTTGAAGACGCCTCACATCTGTCCATGTCTTGCAACAACACAACAACGAAGTTTACTGTAGCTTGGTACACGCGACCGTTGACACTCATGAATACGCCTTTTTGGCAACAACGCAATCCGCGCACTTGTCGCACAGTAAAGGTGTTCAACGTAGACGAGCCTAAGCCTAACTTGGTTCTCAAGAAAATTGAGTAACCCGCACCGGATAACATATATCACCTTGGAAGCTACGGTTACTAGACTGATGGCCGGTTTTCGCACGATGTTTTTACACCTTTTAGCGGACTAAGACTAGCTATAAGATATTCATCCTCTCCCCTAAAGTGCTTTGGATGTGAACCGTCTTCATAAGGCTTTGCCTGACTTTATTTGCCTTGTTGCCCTGAAGTACACCTTTCAAACCGGATTAGTAATGTTGACATTTCATTCAGATTCACTCGGTTCTCCTAGAGTTTAAGCCGACAGGTCCGGCTAAACCCTTTTTCAACGTGTTCAGTCCACCGTTCGGTTTGTGTAATAGTTGGAGTTGCATCATTTTCGGAGAGCGTTATGCCAACACTTTCTAACCTGAACGAGTTGGTTGGATGGACTGGAAGAGGGTACGGCTTTTCCCCTGTTGAAAATAGTTTCTTCGTCCCGCGGGCCTTCGGTGTCCACCTGAGCTTTCTGTCAACCCGTCACCGCTATACTTTTGAGTGATATGCGTGCGGCGGCGTCGTTGTTCGTTGCTAACGTCAATGAGCTTTACTGATATTGACAACATTCAATGCTCACTGGGGTTCCCCGGTCACCCTGGACAGAAGGTTTTTAAGGTCACTAGCTTGACTTTTTAATCTGTATCCGTTTTTCCCCTAACTCACTATTATTACAGCTGTGTTGGTTTACCTCTGAAAGCCTTTCAGCTCATTCAACGCAGCGTTGTGGGGATTTGCGAAAACTGTAAGTACTCTACGTGAACGTGCACACTACCAATGAAAAACGAGTCGACACACGTTACTGCACAATGTCATAGCGCTGCTGTGTCCTCTAGAAGGAACTGAATTCCTGAATCGAATGATAAATAAGTAATCGTTCAGCTGCAAAACCCTTTTGGTGCTTAGCTGCCATGCCATCTAAAGGAAGCACGAGTGCTAGGATACTGCCAGCCCAAGCCTAGACAGGGGAAATCGGGAAGCGGAGGTCGGGTTTGAACCACGGACCTTCCGGTCATTAAATTCGCGTTCTAACCACTAAGTCATCTCGCCCTCTCCTGAATCGAAGCTCTCCATTGATAGCAAACTGCCACATCGTCCTGTTAATTCCACGCCAGATTTGCTATTGGCGGTTTCCAGGTAATATGGTGTAAGCGCCTGTGCTGACCAGAAACAAATATCTCGGGTGACTGAAGAAGTCACTCACCATTGCCTTTGCGGTGACCACAGTCCGGGTCGACCACCAAGTTGCATTTCTTCTATACTTCATGTGCTAGTGTGGACATGCACATCTACTAGAATTGTAGTCTTTGTAAATCTTCGCGACCTAAACAACTGTGACAAATCTCGACAAAATCCGTCTTTCTTCACCTCATAGCCGCCTCCTGTCATAATGTATGCTCGTACCACAAATGAGTAGCATCTGGTGCGTCGAGCTGCATTCATCTTGATTGAGCCAGTCGGTCGAACAGCCCAAGATGGCATTTTTTATTCGAAACCAGTCCATTAAGGTATATCCAGCGGGCTGAGTGCAACCCCCTACCCCGCAGACACTATCATAAGTGAAGAGTGGAGCTCAAGAAGGATGGATTTCTCCTGAGCGGTTCGAGATGTGTGAATGATTGAGGATGTGTGTATTTTGGAGACACAGCATACATCCGTTGGTCTGAACAAGGGATGCTTGTTGCCTAATTTGGCAGTGTCGTCACCAAAAACCGCAATGTGGAACAGATCCTTTGAATGATATATGGGTTTGGTTCGGTTTAATTACTGGGTAGAAGTTTCGATACAGAACTACTTGTAGGCGCTTAACAGCTAAGTGTATAGGGAAGGGGGCGAGATGGCTCAGTGGTTAGAGCGCGAATTTACTGATCGCTATATCCTCTCTTCGAATCCGACCTATGCATCTCAACTTCCCCCGTCTAGGCTTGGGCAACTTGACACCATCCCAGCCATCGTGCTTTCTTTCGGGTGGCATGGCAGGTAGACACCGACAGGATGTTACAGCTGAACGATTTCCTGATAGGAGAGATGGATCATGGTGTGGGATATTGTAATTTTCTGGTGACATTTTGTCCTATCAGTGGGGCGAATCTATTCTGAAAAGTTGAGAAACAGTGTACAGTTGTTTTCTTTATTTGGAATCATCGCCAGTGCGTATCTCACGAAAATCACAGTTCTGAACACTTGACCTCCCGGTCACGTCATGAGCGGCTGAAAAGTAGTGTGATTAGTTGTCACTTAGACAGCATATAGCGCCGCTCATCATTCAGCCACAGAAACTACTTGAATAAGCGAGGCTTATTTGAAAAGGATGTGGGCAATGGGTGGTGGGTGGATAGCTGCAATGGCGAATGATGCTTCCCGATTAACCTGGTCGGTGCAGTTTTGTTGAACTTCCCAATTTTGAGCCTTTGAGTGAATAGTCTGACCCGCAATGCATTGGGAAGATGTAGATTCTTTTCGGGACCCTTCACCTAGCCTCTGACTCAAGAGTTCGAACCATGAGGTAACGGTTGCTAGAGTTTTCTTGGGTGACCCTTCCAGGAACAAAGGATCAAGTGTCACTCATTCGGTTGCAGGGATTGGGCCTGGTCGGAGGGCGTCGCAAGTAGGGCACAGACGCGCCACTCGTTACTGCTGCTCCAAGCAGATACCTTTGGAGGCACACCAGGCGTGCGGCTAGTTTTTTTTTGTCTTCTGACGATTGGGTAATGCGCGGGCACTTACGGTCAGCCGTACAGCTATCAAAATGCGGCTTTCTGGACCAGCGTTCTCTAACCTGTACCTCTCGGGGAAAGGAAGCGTCCCAGCTCTTGTGCATTTGGAAATTCTGGCCACCGGGAGGTAACACCCTTCTGTTCCCACACGTTTGTGGGAGAGAATAATACGACGTTTTTTCCTTTCTGTCCCGTAATTTGATTTCTCTCAGCGCGGAAACCCGCTGTGTCTCGTCGTACAGTTTCCATTTAACCTTCCGGGTACAGCTGAACCCCAAGGAGCTGTGTTCCACCCAATGCAACCGACATGTTTGCACCGCTCAAGCCATAAAACCACAAGGTGACAGTTTTAGCTCAAAGAGACAAGTTAGTGGAAACTGATCGATGACATTGTTATGAAAGTTATAAAAGCTCTGACAGCAACGGTTGAATAAACTGACAAATAACCGCCTGACTGGAGATTGGGCCACGACTTCTGACAAAGTTCAACGCCAGGATGTTACTGGACTAAGGTTTCCTAAGGACACAATCAGTACTGAGCTGACTGAGCTGTGAAGCACATAGCCAAACCAACGCATGTTAGAGTATGACTAACTCCCCAATCATAAATGAGTTGATTCTTCCAGGATTATTGATTTAGTGTGCCCGGCGCAACACCCGAAACAACGCCAAGCAATAAAGGTCTGTAATATAGTTTCCTACGGGCAACCGGATGACTGTCACCCTAGTGCAGCAATCGGCGCAAGTTGCTAGCCACGTAGACTGGTTATATGCTATCGACTTATCCCTACAGCTCTGAGGTGTTGAGCTTCTTGATAAGTTTTCTTCTAATATTCTTTAACCTCACAGTCGTCTCTATTAGGTCATGCTTCTGACTAGGCGGTTTTGCTTTGTTTTCTCTCTTACTACCTCAGTGAAAGGTGGGACTGAAAACTCTCGATTGGACTCATGCGTCGGGGATAAAAGTGATTGGGACAACCGTCAGTTTGACATACAGGATCGATCAAGTTTGGTACTCGAGCTGCGACGTCTTCGTGACCACATTACCGCACTTGCTGACAGCGTGGATTCCATCGTGGTATCGGGCGCAGGCACAGGTATAGGCGCGGGTCTTCGAAGTCAGACAGGTGTGCTTGGTACAGAGGTAAGCTATTAATGCTTTTGACATTCGAATGATTAGTGAATGTGGATTCCGGATGTTTCTCAGGCTCTGGGCGGCATGTAGGTTTTATTCTCTCTTTTCGCTCATTATCATTGAAGGTTGCTGTCTTAGAGAATTTCGCGCCGTCAATGGCGCTCATACATCCAAGCTCTCGCTTCCAATGCACAGCTACCTGCTCCACGTCCCCGAGTCATCGGTGAAGGAAACTGTGGCAGCTACAACCACTGTACGACAAGTACGCGGTTAGTACAGCTGACAATGTTGATGATGTCTGATCCGGGTGCCAACGATATATCAGTCATGCAGACGTTGATGTCTTCACATAACAGAACTGACACCAGTGCTTGTTATAGTACTCTTCGTCTCTGCTTCGCTTTACCCTAACTTTTGCTGGCAATCGATTCACGCAGGATGCGCAAAATGTTTGGGTAGTTTGCATTCCATCCGTGTGTGATTTATCAATGCTTTAGAGTGATAGTTGGAACCAAAGCGACTGTGAAACGGGTGCCAGCATGTATGTAGGTATGGACTTCTCGACCTGGAGTCCACATGCGTGAGGTGGAGGATCCATCAAATTTACATGAACTTCAGTGACTACATGCCACTGACGTGAGGGTGAAAAAATCGTCACATATTCACAGCTTTCTAACAAAAAGAGCCTAAAATGGTAGAGGTACTGTATATCAGTACACTTTGTCTATAGCTGAATAAAGCTCAGACAGCGCCTCCAATTATTTGCTAGATAACTTAGATTAGACACCTAGCTGACATAGAATCTCTGTGCTTCATAACTTCAGAAAACAGCGAATCGTTCACTCTTTTTTCATTACTTATCAGTATTGACCTCCCATGAAAAAACTAAATAATCGTGAGCTAATGGACAACTGTTCACAGGGAATCTCGCTACAAAGTCATTTTAGTTATAGTTTAGTTACTGTACACTGGTATCCTCCTCCAGCAGGCTTTATATCTAATCATTTTCTTCGGTGTTTCAAACTATCTGCGCTCGAATTTGTTCGTTCTCAAGCCAGAAGCGGATAGCATGATCCTTCAGCAAACGTACTGGTCTGGTCCTTTCTCCTCGTCTCTTCATCCGGTCCCCACCGGTGAAGGTGACCCAAGCCCCGAAGTAACGTTTGTTGCAGGTACACCTATGGTATGGCACCTATCTACTGCAAACGACTAGCAGGGTTTTACCTGGACCAACAGCTCGGTGAGTTACTGCGCTGTTCGTCATGTGGTGTTACAAATACGAATGAACAGCATGACTTGGTCATAGATTATCGGAACCTGTTAAGCTCCGTGCATCGTGGCGAAGCGGGCATATTTAAGCAATGGTCTATTATAGCGCCGTTGCAGTGCTGTTGCAGATACGGCGTTTCAAGGCGCACCGAATATCCCACTGCCCTGTAAGGCGTTTTAATTCCGCAAACTACCGTAGCTTTCGAAGTTTGTGGCAACATATTGTTGTACCTCCGTCTGGAGTACTGCAGTAGAAAAACCCATCCATCACCTCCATAAAGTCTCCGGTTAAAATACTCGAACACAGACTATGCTTAAAGTATGTATCTCAATTGTCCAATTGTTCTGTGCTGGGGACCGACCATTCTTGTCTCATACATTTTCAGTCGTTGTATGTTGCCCAAGAAGCGTTCCACAAAATAATTTGGAAAAACTTGCACACAATTCAAGCATTTTTCATTTTGGATTGACGCTGTCTCTAATGTCACCTGGGCTCGCATGTTATTCTGAATTGCCTTGTAGTTGCCAATCGCCTCCGGGCTTCCAGCGAAGTCGGACTCTTATCCGAGACCTACTGTTCCAGGGAATCTTGCTAAGTTGTAACGCTTACCGAAACCCCAGCGTTGCACATGGCCATGGGGGTCACGCTTTTGTTGGAGCAAACGTCTGTGCTTGGGTCAGATGGTGGGCAGATGTGACAATTTCGTTTGATTTTTGGATGTTCTTGAGTTTAGTCGCTATTCACTTTATCTGTATTTCGCGTAGACTCGAAAAGCCATAACTGGAGACAATGATGGCATCAGACAACCTGTCGAGAAGCACTCAAAAACTTGCTCAGTAGACTGCATAAAATCCGCACGGGATAACCCATCCAATGATTTTTGCAAAAATTGGTCCCTCCTAATTATGATCACTTTCTCAATGCGTCTTCTCTTTTTCTTAACGGGAACTAGACCATATCCACTCGAAACCATTCACTTTTATGGAGACCAATAAGTGGATTTAGAAACTTGGGTGTGTGGTAATTGATGAACTTGTGCTTTTAGGCGACCGGGTTTTTTTAAAATAAATTTTGATTGATTTGCCTTGACCTCGTGGTGTCTACAGTCTGTGCTTACATATTTTTCCCGACTGATTTCTTGTGAACCGTTTCACTTCATTATTCCACCTCCAACATCTATTGTCGACTGCTAAAGCACCTAGAACGTCACAAAGAATTCGACCCTCTGGGCGCAAGCCAGAAGAAGCCAGTTTTTGGATCAGATGAACATAATGCCAGTCAGCCACGTCAGTCTGTTCTGCATGAGAATGGCGGCGATGGGTTATTGAAGGTAGGTTTTGCCGTTTTCTCCTCTTGTCTTTCCAGTAACTTTTTCAGTATTTCCGGTAAAGTTTGAACACACAAGACCTTTGAAAACATTCGAACACAAACTGTTTCATACTGCGTTGGTCCGATTACAATATGCTTTTATATAGCCCTCATGCTTATGGTGTCCTTCTATGTACATATGCAGTCCACAGCTCCCTCTCAAGACGTCCCACCAACGGACCCGTGGACCGGCCAGAAGCCCTTATCGACCATGGCTGACTTCCCCACGGTCGGTGTGTCTCAGGCGGAATGCGGGCGGTCCTCAACTCCTGCTTCGCTTCCAGGCCATTTTCAACCTGAGATGTCATCAGTACTTGGTCAGAGGCCCAAGTCTGTCACAAATGAAGTTGTATCGTCATCCACGTTGTCGCAACCTCCCGGCGTGACACCACCTTACTACACGGCCCCACGTGAACCGCCGTCGCAGTTTGTTGCGTACCAGAAGGATCAGACAAAGTCATCACCACCACTACCACCATCAGCACAACAAATGCAGCAGCAGTACCCCGTACAATCTGTGCCAAGCATGTTATCCACATCCAGTGATTCGTCACAAGTGCCGCTCGCACCGCCCACAAGTCAACCTCTGCTCCCTCCGCCTCCTGCAGCGCCAGTTTCGCAATCCGTGAGTCATTCGTATTTCACTCCTCTGTTTATATACGGCCGTTCATAAGTGGCTAGTCTTGTGCAAAGTGCTCCATTCCTCCCAATGCAGTGGGTCCAGATCTGTGAGTCGCTGAGACTTTTTCACGGGCTCGCGAGACTTCTCGCTGGTATCCTCCTCCAGCAGGCTTTATATCTAATCATTTTCTTCGGTGTTTCAAACTATCTGCGCTCGAATTTGTTCGTTCTCAAGCCAGAAGCGGATAGCATGATCCTTCAGCAAACGTACTGGTCCGTTCTTCACTCCTCGTCTCTTCATCCGGTCCCCACCGGTGAAGGTGACCCAAGCCCCGAAGTAACGTTTGTTGCAGGTACACCTATGGCACATTATCTATCTACTGCAAACGACTAGCAGGGTTTTACCTGGACCAACAGCTCGGTGAGTTACTGCGCTGTTCGTCATGTGGTGTTACAAATACGAATGAACAGCATGACTTGGTCATAGATTATCGGAACCTGTTAAGCTCCGTGCATCGTGGCGAAGCGGGCATATTTAAGCAATGGTCTATTATAGCGCCGTTGCAGTGCTGTTGCAGATACGGCGTTTCAAGGCGCACCGAATATCCCACTGCCCTGTAAGGCGTTTTAATTCCGCAAACTACCGTAGCTTTCGAAGTTTGTGGCAACATATTGTTGTACCTCCGTCTGGAGTACTGCAGTAGAAAAACCCATCCATCACCTCCATAAAGTCTCCGGTTAAAATACTCGAACACAGACTATGCTTAAAGTATGTATCTCAATTGTCCAATTGTTCTGTGCTGGGGACCGACCATTCTTGTCTCATACATTTTCAGTCGTTGTATGTTGCCCAAGAAGCGTTCCACAAAATAATTTGGAAAAACTTGCACACAATTCAAGCATTTTTCATTTTGGATTGACGCTGTCTCTAATGTCACCTGGGCTCGCATGTTATTCTGAATTGCCTTGTAGTTGCCAATCGCCTCCGGGCTTCCAGCGAAGTCGGACTCTTATCCGAGACCTACTGTTCCAGGGAATCTTGCTAAGTTGTAACGCTTACCGAAACCCCAGCGTTGCACATGGCCATGGGGGTCACGCTTTTGTTGGAGCAAACGTCTGTGCTTGGGTCAGATGGTGGGCAGATGTGACAATTTCGTTTGATTTTTGGATGTTCTTGAGTTTAGTCGCTATTCACTTTATCTGTATTTCGCGTAGACTCGAAAAGCCATAACTGGAGACAATGATGGCATCAGACAACCTGTCGAGAAGCACTCAAAAACTTGCTCAGTAGACTGCATAAAATCCGCACGGGATAACCCATCTAATGATTTTTGCAAAAATTGGTCCCTCCTAATTATGATCACTTTCTCAATGCGTCTTCTCTTTTTCTTAACGGGAACTAGACCATATCCACTCGAAACCATTCACTTTTATGGAGACCAATAAGTGGATTTAGAAACTTGGGTGTGTGGTAATTGATGAACTTGTGCTTTTAGGCGACCGGGTTTTTTTAAAATAAATTTTGATTGATTTGCCTTGACCTCGTGGTGTCTACAGTCTGTGCTTACATATTTTTCCCGACTGATTTCTTGTGAACCGTTTCACTTCATTATTCCACCTCCAACATCTATTGTCGACTGCTAAAGCACCTAGAACGTCACAAAGAATTCGACCCTCTGGGCGCAAGCCAGAAGAAGCCAGTTTTTGGATCAGATGAACATAATGCCAGTCAGCCACGTCAGTCTGTTCTGCATGAGAATGGCGGAGATGGGTTATTGAAGGTAGGTTTTGCCGTTTTCTCCTCTTGTCTTTCCAGTAACTTTTTCAGTATTTCCGGTAAAGTTTGAACACACAAGACCTTTGAAAACATTCGAACACAAACTGTTTCATACTGCGTTGGTCCGATTACAATATGCTTTTATATAGCCCTCATGCTTATGGTGTCCTTCTATGTACATATGCAGTCCACAGCTCCCTCTCAAGACGTCCCACCAACGGACCCGTGGACCGGCCAGAAGCCCTTATCGACCATGGCTGACTTCCCCACGGTCGGTGTGTCTCAGGCGGAATGCGGGCGGTCCTCAACTCCTGCTTCGCTTCCAGGCCATTTTCAACCTGAGATGTCATCAGTACTTGGTCAGAGGCCCAAGTCTGTCACAAATGAAGTTGTATCGTCATCCACGTTGTCGCAACCTCCCGGCGTGACACCACCTTACTACACGGCCCCACGTGAACCGCCGTCGCAGTTTGTTGCGTACCAGAAGGATCAGACAAAGTCATCACCACCACTACCACCATCAGCACAACAAATGCAGCAGCAGTACCCCGTACAATCTGTGCCAAGCATGTTATCCACATCCAGTGATTCGTCACAAGTGCCGCTCGCACCGCCCACAAGTCAACCTCTGCTCCCTCCGCCTCCTGGAGCGCCAGTTTCGCAATCCGTGAGTCATTCGTATTTCACTCCTCTGTTTATATACGGCCGTTCATAAGTGGCTAGTCTTGTGCAAAGTGCTCCATTCCTCCCAATGCAGTGGGTCCAGATCTGTGAGTCGCTGAGACTTTTTCACGGGCTCGCGAGACTTCTCGCGGGTTTCTCTATTCTTTCTTCTGTGTAAGTTTTTATAGGCTTATTATCGACGTGATGCAAAAACCATTTGTACGGGCGTGTTCAACGGGAAACGGAGTTTGAAAATAGAAATCAATCAGTGCACCCCGTCGATGGGGGGTTCTCTTGATACAAAGTACTTGAAACTGTGACCACAATTCTGAAGTAATTCAATGCTGGCTCAGTTTAGCAACTCGATATGTTTAAAAATTCCGGCTATGCGGTTCTGCTCCGGGTATAATTGACCTGGGTATCTGAAGAGAATGATGTAAATCTTGTAAATGGTGTGACAACTGGGCATGGGAGGAGTGCTACATCTGAACAATTCATTTTTTTTTCAAAAGCACATCCTTGATCAACAGTCGAATTAGTGCGGTAATTGGCGCCCTGTATAGTGTTATCCTAACTTCGTTTTACTCCTCCCTCGCACACTATCAAACTATCAAATTTCAGCTGTTCTAACTGGAGTAAAAACGTCTTCTGTTACACATCGTTTGATTGGTACTTGGCATGCAGTTCTGAATAAAGAAGGTCCTTTTGGGCGACGCCTCAGGTGCTGTCCCTTAGGAGAAGCCAATACGGATACCATTTGACCATGTTATAACTTGTAGGCCGAATGTTAACCGATCGTCCGTATTTCACTGAACTGTACTGGAAACGATACAGTAGCAAGTAGCATTTTCTACGTTGACCCTTCACCTATGTCTAACTGAGACCATTCTGTATTAACGTTCATTTCATCCTGTGCCATCGTTTTGCTCGCAGCTTTGTGAACCAGTCACCATTCCGTCACGTTTGCTTTCCTCTCACTTATGTTTCAGCCGTCTGTCCCTGCTAGTGGACCACCAACAATGGGTCCATATGGTCGTCCGATGAACGCAGGAATGAGTCGCCCCGGTGGTTTAGTGCTGAATCCACCACCGGCGTCCGCTCTGTTCACGCCGTCTGCTCAACAGGCAGTGTCATCCGACCAGGTAAGCGGGCTGTCGATGATACCTTCTCCTCCACTTCCACCCCCACTGCCTTCAACTCTATTTCCACCTGGAGTGCTTGAACGATTTAAAGGACCACCTGGGACAATACCCTTGCCCTTACGAAGCCCTGGCGTCACTGCTGGTAGTCGTGCGCCCTTGGATTTAGGGGTTAGTTATTTTGTGGAATTTTGCGAGCCGCTCTCTCACAACGCCTTATGTTTGCTAGCCTGCGCTTCTGCTGCCCGATGCAAGTCCTCCCACTTGAATTTTATCTGCATAACCGCATCACTCTATGCGTTGCTGGTATACCTGTCAACATATACATGTTAATGGGCGTTGCTCCTTGTTGACTCATTTAATAGAATGGGCAGTCTAGACTGAAGTCTATCCGAGCATCGTAGAAAAGTTTGGGTCTTGTGTGAATCATCTCACCAGTTATTACTCTCAAGCCAACCTGGCCGAAGGACAGGCACATTACCTCCCGCCCGCGCTGGACTTGACAGCCAAGATCGCGATTAAACCAGTCACAACGCGTGGCAGGTGACCCTCTGTGTATTCATTCGGTTTTATGGACCTTTCGTGAAAATTATTCATGGTAGGAAAAATGGGGGACTTTGACATCATACGTATTGTTGGTCGGGTGGCCTTTGATCTGTTTGCCGAGCTTGGCAACTGCCTTACAGGCATTTTGTCACCTTTTGACGCTACATTATCAGTGTGCGGTTGGATGAGTATTTCGCCCCCTTCTTGTTCGTATTTACGTATAGTGTTGAGCATTTGAGTTTTAATGGTTCAAAAACTGGCAACTATAGAGCTAGCTGTGTACCTCGTGTTTGCTAACCACATCACTCTTCCACGTTATATTGAAAGATGGTTCTGGTTTCTCTGAGGTATTATCACCAGAATAAGCATACCCTCACTTGTGCTGCTTGAGACCCAAAGATTCAGCACGTGGATAAACGCATCACTGAAGGGAGGATTCCCACAAAATGGAACGCCCCAGCCGTGATTCCTATATTCAAAAGGGTGCAAAAGCATCATGTGAAAACCACCTGGTTATCAGTCCAGTGCCCACAGCTTCCAAAGTGCTCTCTGGTATTATCTTACGAACGTTGATCTACCATTGAGATGTTAGATTCGCTGGAATCAAGGTGGGTGCCCCCTATCACCGAGACTGCATCGATCATATCTTCAGTTTGCGACAAGTGTTAGAAACGCGCTACTCCATTGAACGATCAACAGTGGTCGCCTTTCTCGATCTGAGATCTACTTTTGCCCCAGGTGATCGTCAGGAACTGTGACAGTTTCTGGCGATGAAGGGTGTCCCTTGTAAAGGCTTTCTATATCTCCTTCCGCGAATGCGGACGTATCTATGTGTCTTCTGAGTTCACCACATCCAGTGGTGTTAGTCTGTGCCCTTCCTTTTTTAACTTCGTAGTCTATGTGCCGCTTGGATCTTCTTTGCCTGACTCCAATACCTCTGGGGCGTTTGCTCCAGGAAATTGAGTGCTCATACGATATCGCTCTTCTTGGTGAAACCATTTCGCAAGGTAATTTGAACAACCTACACAATTCTGCTGCATATTTCGCTATGCGCTTCACAATTGTAAGGTGTAAAGTGCTGCTGCAAGATTCGGTGGGATCAAACCCAAACCACATACTTGCAGGTGAACTGATTGATATGGCAAATAAGTTCGTTTACCTAGGCAGCTGCATAAGTCTCTGTAGACTGGCGAAGGACCAAACTACTTTTTGAACGGAGAACGCCAGTGAAGCGTTTACTAACCTCTGGCCTTCGTGGCACCAAAGTGACAGCTTGACTGTCAAGACTGGAGTGTACAGTTCCGCGGTCCGATTTGTCCTACTTCATGGATCAGAGACGTGGCCGTTGCGTGCGGAAAACCTTTCAAGGCTCCGTATTTGACCCCGTAGCATTTCGCGATTCTGGTGGGAACATCAGGTCAGTAATGGTGAGATGGTTCCCGGGAAAATTCACCCTCCCTTGATAGATCAGCTGGTCACACTCCACAAGTTACACTGGTTAGCCCATGAACTTCGTATGTCAGAGGACCGTTTGCCGGGTTGCGCTCTCTCGGCCAGCCTTGTATCGTATGAGATAAAATGAACTTCCTATCAATTTGATTACGATGATTCTGAAATGGGATGTTCCGAGTCTGAGTTATTTCTACACTTATTTTGGTTAGCAAGGTAGTGGCGGTAGATGATGTAGTTGTTCGTTACATTACCGCTTACACCATCTCATCTTTACTCACGGGTTCGCATTTTGCTACCCCTCATCCTTGTGTATGACAAACTTTGAATCCACTGGCCTACGAGGATAAAGCAGGCTTCATTTTTCTTTAGCTGTTGTGTTGAGACTGGAGGCCTAAATTACGCTGCCTAACACATTCAAAGTGGTTCCACTTGACACATCGCACTCACGCCATTCATTTTCCCACTCGTTAAAGGCTCCACTCAATCGGCCACCACAGTCTTCGGGGACCACGAATTATCCGGGCCCTTATCCACCTGTGCCTGGTCAACCGCAACAATTTCGTCAGGTTCCTCCGGTGGGACAAACTTCTGCATCCATCTACCCGCCTTCTCAACCACTGTTTCCACCAACAGCTGTGCCGAGGCTTGGTGGACCCGACATGCAGTCCTACTACGCTCCGTCTAATTTATATCAGCCTCGTTGAGCCATCTATTTTCCACCCGAGTGATTTGATTGACCAATGACTCTTGCTATACACCTACGTTCCGGTTGCCATCATTCTGTGGCAATTACTTTTGATTGATTTGCTTTACTCCTCCGTATCCCGCTGTTCGGCTGTTTTCTTCGGTCCTTTTGATTCACTGTGTTCACTAACAAGTGCGATACGACCTTTTTCTCTCGGATACTGGACGGTTTCAACCGACCTATGTTGCCTTGTACCGGCCATTAGGCTTCAGTTCATTGTTTTTCCCTCTCTCTCTCTTTGTTCATTTATATTGCACTTCTCCGTACAATTAACGAAGCAACAGACAGCAGGTCTTGCTATTTTACATCTGCCTAACCCACGAAGGAGGACAGATTAGCAAGGTACCTTAGGTTTGTAGAAACCTGGCGTTACATATAGGGGACAGAAGCCAGTCGTCCTCGACATCCTACCTGGATCTCGGTCGAAACATGTATTTACAAAATCAACTGAGGCTTGTGGCGTCTTACAGTTGTCTTGTTCTGTGAAAGTGTTTACAGCACCGCCCCTCTCATTACAGGTCGATTGCTTTCTGCTTTTCCCTCTTCTCTCTCTCTCTTTGTTCATTTATATTGCACTTCTCCGTACAATTAACGAAGCAACAGACAGCAGGTCTTGCTATTTTACATCTGCCTAACCCACGAAGGAGGACAGATTAGCAAGGTACCTTAGGTTTGTAGAAACCTGGCGTTACATATAGGGGACAGAAGCCAGTCGTCCTCGACATCCTACCTGGATCTCGGTCGAAACATGTATTTACAAAATCAACTGAGGCTTGTGGCGTCTTACAGTTGTCTTGTTCTGTGAAAGTGTTTACAGCACCGCCCCTCTCATTACAGGTCGATTGCTTTCTGCAGTCCCGTTTGCGCATCGTTGCGATGGTTGATTGATTTAGTCTTTGTGCTAACCTAACTGGTTACTAGCTGTGCCGCTGTTAATCTCCTCCTGGTGTCTGGTTTATCCTGGATGTTTGTGGCGGGTAATCTCCTGCAATCCCTGGTTCTTCTCCATATTTTACCCCTGTTATCCTTACATGACTTGTTCAGATTGATAAAAAACGTTCAGCTGTAGCACCCTTTCGGTGCCCAACTGCCATGCCACCAGAAGGAAGCACAAGGGCTGGGATAGTGCCAGGTTGCTCAAATCTAGACAGAGAAGTCGAGAGGCTGAGGTCGTATTCGAACCATGGACCTTCCGGTCAGTAAATTCACGCTTTTGAGCCATTTCGCCCCATGTTCAGATTGAACGATTGCATGGTCGTCTTAGCCGCACAAATGATCCATTTTGATGACGTTTTATCGATTCACCCTTGCTAGGTTCGTCAGATTTCCGCTTTCTAAGACGCCCACGGTAGATTCGATTGAACTGGGTTTTTCACTTACGCACTTGGATGAAGGGAAAATGAAATTAACAACTATCATATGAATGACATTAGAAATGGCAAATGTAAGCATCGCTCTTCAACAATGAGAATAGTAATAGCCCAAATGCAGTTTGCCAAACAAATTACGTTAGTGAAAACCAGTGTTGCTGTCAGCAGCGGTCGATCAGCCACGTTGGGCTTGATCATTTAAATCTAGGACGTCAGGTTTATAATTACTTCTCCCACGCGTAATAGTCAATCCGTGTCATCTGAGCAACAAGCAGACTAAGCATCGACGCTGACTAAACATCACGGTGCTCCAAAGAAGATTGACTTTGGAGATAAGGACTTATTTTATGGTGACTACCTCCTGCAAGAAAATGAGTCGACCCAAATGATGTCGCGGTTTGCAATGATCTGGGTGTGACTTTGAGGCAAAACACCTATGGGAGTCCAGTGACGAACCACACAGACCGACTGGGCCGCGACGGTCCATCTTCACTTTAACAGATGTTTAGGTTGCCAGAAAAGCGGAGTTGATACACGCTGGCAGAGTGATGATCTATTCGATTAGTTTTCTTGACATCCTAATGCATGACCGAACCGTCGGGTTGAGATTCTCAGTTTGCTTCGTATCTCTTTTTATGGATGGAGTGGTGGAGCGTTCAAGTTTTCTTACATCTGTTCGAACCAAGGACTTAACAGTGTATGGATAGACGCCCGGAATACAGGGAGCCTCACGCGTGGACCGTCTAGCTCGTAACGTTTGTCGAAGCACTACTGAAGTGCACTCACTTCAAGTAAGTAAGTACTGTTTGATCGAGGTGTCTAAAAGCGGTGATGAGTTCAACTGATTTGCGGACGATTGGGACTGAGACGTTCGGAAGTCCGATGTAGCCCACTTAGAAACGTGTGGCTGGGGGCCACCAGGGTCTTCTTGTATTAGATCGACCTCGCCAGTGTATTTAAGATATGTGGTCTAGACGGGGGGTTCAGCTGTAACGTCCAATCTATTGAACAGCTGAAATGGATAGGTGGTATATCACAACCTTATCAATGGTTTTTGTGACGTATGATCAATTCCTCATGGACGCACGGTCGCGATTTCGAGCTGAGGATTGATCAATCCTGGCGGCATAACACAATTCTCATAGTGATTCTTGTCAGGAGGGCCAAGCGTCGCAAGGGAATCTTGAAAAAGATGTTAACTGTTTCGCTGTTATGTTTATCGTCATTAAACACCATTAGACGTAAGATGTGTTGTACATGTGCATTAAAGCTCTCTTTTTGAGCATCCGACCTTTGAATCATCGTTTACAAGATAATATGGATGAATGAGATATGGTCCCATTCTCATAAGCTCCTTCCCACTGAATCGAACCATCTTTCTAGAGAAAACACCGTAGTGGTCTGGTAGAACTTCATCCTCGAAATGGAGCGGGAAATTTCCGCATAGCAATCAAGTCAAAGACTTGTCTACTTCGAAGGAACTGATCTTATTCGAGGTGCTGTGGTTTTACACCCTCCGTTCAACTTCGTACCCTGTTACACCGAGTACGGTAGAGCTTGGTTAAAGAAGTATTATAACGACAAATATAGCCGAAACGACCATTAGCGGTGGGGGGTCAGAGCACAATTGTATGGATGAGTTATGCCACTTTCCCGGCTGACCATCGAAGATTGTCTAGTTCACGTAGTAATGCGATTTCCTCTATGAGCTACATTCTCCGTGTGCATGTTTGTGAGCTTCCATATCACTATTAGCGACTGTTCCTCTTCGTGCGTCCTGTGTTTATGCGATGTTCCGCTTTCCCTGCCTGTTTTCATCTTTCAGACTGACAATCAAGCCCCGCGAACACGTTGCCTGTTGATATCTTGATAAAATGACTGTGCGAGGTAAGCGCGTGGCTGGTTGTAATCGCCAGCTAATGAATTCGTGAGTGTCATGTCGTACCTAACCAGAAATCATTATAAACTACACACTCAAAGTGTTACTAAGATCCGAGACCACATACATTTTACTAGGATCTGACGTTTTTGCGCACCTACGCGTTCCAACACACTATGGCTCTGTGTGCGATCCTAGGTCCGACGACAATGACTGCTGCATTCACTACAACTTTACGGAGTGGCTTACACATATATTGCCACTGTCCGGAGGTGTGGATAGGTTCGGAATAGCCCAGTGATAGCGCCCATGGATGACAGAATTGGAGGGTGGTACGGCAAAGCCATCCTTGCTGACTGAGCACATCCCGTTCACTATGAACTCCGTGAGCACGTCCTATGATTGCTCCCGAGATGCAATTTTTAATTCTAGATTCTCGAATTTCCTTGGAGATTCTGAGACAAAGTCCACTGACTTCACACGTTTGATACCCAGACCGATAAGTTACAGATGTTTCACATGCGCATCTTGTTGCACACAACATACCTTTCCAAAATCTCGGAAATTACGAGCTACATGCTTTGTCTCGTGTAAGTCTGTCCTGAGGTCATAAAAGAATAAACGCTTTTATCACTCGCACTTTTTTTGACTTATCTCCAAGCCTGTTGCCCGCATATCACCTTTAATTTGAGCGATTGCCTGTGCTCCGTGCGGATCGGCCAGTCGCCAGCCATTTAGCTTCCCAAATGAGACCATGGAGCAAGCTCATTAGTGCACTACTGGTGCTGACCATAACACAAATCAGAAGGTACATGCACTAATAACAGTCTTTACTGTGGTTGACGGAAGCGATTTGCAGCATGTATAAAATAAAGGCAATATAAAATGTGGACTAAGGCAAAAGGGAACTTATCGTATGTGAGAGTCCCCTGGTGAAAGCCCGGACGGCGGGAACGTGTTGTCTCCGCAGTATGGCTGCTACACGTGTTCCATAGGTGTCCGTGGGCGTGTGGAGAGCGGTTGACTCCCTGCGAGCGGACCTGTGTGTGCTGACTGTGTTCGGTTTCCCTATATGTAGGTCCGTTTGCGTGTAAGTGGGTGTGTCAGCACATGAATGGTTGCTACGCTCACTAGACGGTACAGACAATCAATGTTCGATGAGTCACCCTAATGTGACGTGGTTTGTGAGTATGAAAAAAGGACAAGTCTCGTGATCCAGTGAGCGACTGTGAGCTGAGTGGTCAAGTATGTGGGTGACCGGGTAGCTACAAACTTTCTTACGGTTTGTGGTTTTAACCTCGTTCTGGACGTCCAACATCCGGATCAATGTATGTCAATTTTCTGCTGATTGGCACCACATGCCAGTGTCGTCATCCGCAAGTCACGTCAGTGCCCATTCTGATAGGGGTTGCAATTCTTTCTAAATCTCGTCTGTATGGTAAACGAGAGGACGGCGCTTGCGTTATCGTGCAAAGAAAGCTCAACAACAGATTGTTGAGTAGACGACTAAACAGTGTCATCAGAACAACTTCACCGCTCCCCGATTACTCTATCTCTTTACAGCCCAAAGGTTACCGGACTAAACAGCAAGAATAAGCTGTCGATGTTGACCTCATCCATTCAAGTTGGTTCGTAATGCACCCCACATCGATCGGACAGCACGACATCTTTCATAAAAGTGGACATTGTCCGCACCGCTGACCCCACAACCCACGAACTGTCAGGAGCGCCATATCGGCTCATTAGGTGGACACGGACTAAAGGATAAGTACACGAAAAGCCTTTAGTGTGATCCTCAAGGTGCCATCCAATCCTTCCATAGATGTGCATACGTGATGTGGCTATTGCATAAAGTTACAGCACCACCCCACAGTTTGTAAGCAGTCGTAATCAGCTAGGATACTCCGGCAAATGTGGCTTTCAAGCCACGACGTGATGAGAATGCGCTCGAATACCATACCAGTTGTGACTTGATTGAGCAAACTGAGTTCTTGTTATACCTAGACACTTGGGTGTAACCAAGTGATTTTTCGTTTTGTCTTCTATTATAAAAATGATGTGTAGTAGACCGTTTGACGCTTAGCTGTTTATTCTCGAGGGTCTGTGGACATCTCCGTATCATTGGTGTGGAAAGTTATTTCACGTATAACATCAATCTGAAGCGTTGTTGAGGTCCATCCTATGCACCAAGTACTTCCTGGAGCGGTGGGGTCCATCGTCAAAATGATGCTTTGTACCCTGTGACAAAACTTTGTGAGAAGACTATAGTTGATTAATTTCTTTCTTATTAAAAAATGAATTTTCCTGAGTACCTCTTCAAATTCAGCTAGTAAATATGCAGTGTTCTTCATAGACTCGGAACCATATGACGCTACTCTGATGATATTTTTTCCATTCCATCAAAAGCCTTGGTTTACAAGAAAACTCCACTTCCTACAAACACTAGTTTTGGATTGGTATCAACTTTTTTCATCCAGAATTCTCGGTGTTAGAACTATTTCTGATGCGAACAATGGTTCGTTCTTATTCAAAATCTCACTGTACTAATTCAAGGGAATTTTTTCCTGTGGTGGATTCTTTCTTCTTTGAAGCTCACTCCCAGTGGCAGAATATCACGCCCTTAACGAATACCACGTGCTCCGAAAAAGGAGAACTTGGGAACTATTTTATGTGGCACTTGATTCCAGTTACAGTGTGCAAACGCAAAGTTTTGCTCCATTTCCTCCTGTGCTGATTTCTGGTGCAGATTAATGGCCGCAACAGCTAATATTTGGTTCCATTCGGCCGACCCATCGTAACTTTAACAATGCACTATACTCTGTTTTACAGGTTTCCATGAGGTGAGTTCTCCGGCCCCGGTGTTGAAAGGGCAACAGGAAATTCTTGCGCTCACTACTTCAACGTTCTCAGTACGTCAAGTCAAGTGTTGTGGTTAAATCCGAGGTTTGTCGAATTTACGTTCGCACCACGATATTCTTGGTGCTACTGAACGCTAAATCAGTAGCCTGAAATTGGTGCAAAAATTTTGACATGGCCTGCTGATCTTTTCTCGACGTTCTCATATCCACAAAGTTTGGTGGAAAAGCATGGAGTCGAAAAGGGTATCGCTCAACCCTTAGTTAAGGAAAAATGTGGAGTTTTCAGGTGGCGCCAAACAGCTGTGACTCCTAGTAGAACAGTTACATCGCCTCAGCCAACATAACAATCGATTTTGTTTGGTCCAAAGATGTGAGGTTATGCAATCGCACAGAACAGGCAAGCGACAGTGAAGTGTGACAAGAGAACAATGCACCAATTGAGCGGGAAACATGGGCTGCCAGGAAATACAACCATCAAACTGGTACTGTTGGAAATTTGCCAGGGCCCATTTTGTCTATCCTCACACTTCAGATTCACACTTGTTTGTAGCCAGACAATCTGTACGATTGGGTTTGTCTCGTTCCCATGTAGCGTCCTGAGAGCATCCACTGCAGCTACCATACTAGTCACCGTAGCACCAGCTTTCTTCTGATAATTTGCACTTTTTATTTAAGCCCAGATGACAGAATGCTCAACGTGAATGCACCTTTTGTGAACTGTAGCAAAGCCAATCCTAATCTTTGTGTATTGCAGATACAACTTTTTACCCGGTTGTTCCACTGGTAGTGTTGGTTTCTTTATCGATATCCAAAGTCAAGTTTGCCAATTATTCGCCTTGTTTAGGATGAAAATTTCTTAAGCCTACGCTATCAAGTACCAGCTGAGGCTTGAACTAGTCACCCACTTTGATGGATCTGTTTGCTACGTTAACATCAAAAATAACCGCTTATATGTCTGATTGTGGATTCCTGCGGACGATTGGATTAGTGGTGAGCAGACACATTGTTTTACCCGGTTATTCAGCAACTCTTATGTAAAAAGTGGAGAGTATCAAACCAAAAGCCTGTAAACATCAGTACCCCTACACACTAGGACAGTTTTGAACTACTCGTCTGCCCATCCGAAATCCGTACTCACCAGTAATGCCTCATCAATGTTTAGGAGTGTAAGGGCCCTGTGCACAGAAGAAGCTGATCGGACAGCGGTTAAAACTGATGTAAAGAACAAACTTCGGGGTAGTGGGTATCCAACTAGCTTGATTGGGCGTCAATTGCGAAGAGTATTGATACGATAGCGAAACCCAACAGGGAATGGATAGGGACCGCTTTTATTCCATATAAACTTGGGACAACGGAGGTCATTCGAATAATTCTAAGCACTGCTAACACAAGAGTTGCTTTCCAGAGGGGGAACACTCTGCCCTGGTGCAGCTGAATGATCGCCTCCTGGAAAACAGAACCAGGGACTATGTTTGTAAAAGTAAGTGTAATGACTGCACTATGGTCTGTATAGGACAGACGGCCAGGGAACTTCACATCAGAATCGGAAATCATAGGAGGAAAATAAACAGACCGCCGAGAAACGCAAGTGAATATCAAGCGTTACAGAAAAAACTCGGCAATTGCAGAACGCACTAAACGCGGGACACAAAATAGATTTAGAAAATTTTGAGGTTTCGAGACGAGGACTACGATCCACGTCACAGAGGCTGATAGCCGAGGCGGTAGAAATCGCCAAGCCTCCCAGTGTTAACAGAATAGAGGGCGTGGAACTGGCAAGCGTGTGGAGAACGGTTCTGGATCAGTCGAGCTGATACATGTTCGTGTGCGGTCATCAGAAGGCGGTAGAGGGCGTGAACTGGCAAGCGTGTGGAGAACGGTTCTGGATCAGTCGAGCTGATACATGTTCGTGTGCGGTCATCAGAAGGCGGAGTGGTCGTCATCTGAATTCCAGTTGACCGCACCCCCCTCCCCTCAAACTAAGTTGCCGGAGCACTCACAACCCCACAAAGACCAAGAAAAATCTACCAGTGGCAACCCAGATCGATCATCAGTTGAAATACCCTGAAGTGAAAAATTATGGAACCAAACCCGATCAGAATTAATTTGAAATTGCACCAATCTACAATCTACCACACTAACCGACAAGAGCCGTTAATTGACACTCAACACTGATCTAGTGTCATAATCTGAAGAGGACTCACTTATTAGTTCCCCGTCTGTCTTATAACCTGGCCAGTTTGGTGACTTGGCCTGATGGAGATTTTGTGTCAGAAGCGAAGCGTTGCCCGAATAAAAACTAACGATTTTTTACCATGCTCTTCTGAAACGATGACTTCTCAATCGGTTCCAAACTTTTTCCAGCTTTAAAGTGCTTCTGAGATACCCCGCACAAACTATTTTCACTGACAGAATGAAATCTCTATTGAAATTTCTCAGATCTCTCAAATCAGTATGTCGGTCTAGTTTCTCGACAGGATTTCTCGCTCATCGGAGCCACCGACTTCCTTCGAACATTGGTTGACTTGTCAAAATTAGAAGGTGAGGTTTCATATATCCACACTGCAAGAACAGTCAACAGCATCTCTCTGTTCGAAAAAGTTCAGTCAGATTTTTAGTTGTCCAATGCCATTTCCAGAACGACATGATGATATAGCCAAAAGTGAAGAGATACTGTTTTTTGCTTTGCAGGATTCTGCATGGCACTGTTACTGCGTTTGTCAATTTGATTTGCCACTGATTACCAATGATGGACCCTATAAAGTGCATAGTTTTCTCGTCTGGCTGTGGTGAGTCCAACAATTTTTGCCAGACTTGGTGTAAATGCCATCAGTTAGTTGTCCTACTGCTTTCATGTGAAGAAGACTGCGGCAGTGACATTTGCCTGCGTTACTGTGATGCTACACAACAACTCTAGTTTAGTAACAGACCAATCACGGAGACTAGAATGACTAAGGTTGCTTACCATTGTCTCATAGCCAACTGATTCCCTGCTTGTATCTACTGCTTACGTAAACTAACGTCCTTCTAGGAGAGACACCAGTCTGTGTTTTCAAGATCTGGTAGTCTGGATCGCACCACACAGGGGTTGTGTTCAAGGATGAGACATTAACTTTTCTGAAGGTCTTTAAAAGCCATCCAGCCTGCTTACACAGTCCTCTGGTCATACTAATGCGCAGATACATTTAACGCCACGTGACTTAGCAGACTACAAGAAACACTCAGAGGAAAGTGGGAGGTAGGCACTACTCAAAGGTGCTCTGCTGAGAGACGTGTAAAAAAGGCTCCTGCTTATATCGGACATTTTCAGCAGCAGTTCTACTGATTTAGAGACAAACTCTGTCATCGTTCGGAGTCGTTCATTCCTTGTAACACAGCTCGTGGGTGGTTTTTATCGATGCCTTGAATAGCCTTGGTGAAGAGTAGTCGCAGTGACAATGTTGAACCTTAGCACAGTTCAGTAAATTGACCTTACGTTCTCGGGTTCAAATGTTTCTCATCCTACACCTGATCAAACATTGTGATGCAAACAACCAAGGCGTTTGACCGTAGTAATTCTAAATCCGGCACAGTAAATGCCTCATCTTTATGGATGTCTCGAAAGTGACTTTACAGTTCGACGGCAATTTTCCCCACTGAACTCGACAATGATGCTGAGAGGAGTTGGCCTGTTCCAGAAGCCTTTTTCTAGAAATAGTTATGATACGGGTGAGAAAATGTGTGATTTTGTGTCAACTTCAGGATGTTATTCACACCAGAATCATCACCTGAGCGACAGCTATCGTGACGGTTGGGTGGTGACAGATCAAATTACCTTCCGAATATCTTTGCTGCGTTCCGTTTTCATTATTATATATTATTCTTATCATTCGTGTGGGGACAGACCTTCAATGGAATGGCGGAATTCCGATTTGTAAAAAAAGCCCTTTTTGGAGAAGAGCTTTCAGGAGCCCCATGCGCGTTTGAATGGGACGGAACAGCTCAAATGGTTTAAAAACGCATTTGCGACAGTGGAAACCAAAACCATGCAAAATTCTGAGTGTTGATAAATAATGGACAAAAATAAAGAATGGTGATTCTGGTGTTGACCAATCAATGCTCGGCGCTCGATTACGTTCGAATTCACACAAGCACGCTCCTGAGCCACTGATATTTTGCATGGTTTAACCTTACTTTCGAGCAAAACAATCTGCCCGCAAGCCACCAAAAAAGCTGCAAAGAAAAAGGTCACCAGTGCTTCTTTTGTGGACCACTTTGGAGCCCGTAACAAGAGCGATGCGGGTCTTGTGAACCTAAATCAGACTCGGTACCATGACAACCAGCGGCGAGCTTGGCAACGCCACCGGTACCTTGACAACGGCCACAACAACAGACGCGCGTTGCGGCCTCACGCAGCGATTTTGTTTGGGTGAGCAAATCGTGATTAAGCGTGTACAAACTTAACAAAACAACAGATGAAAATCATACTTTAAAATTATTCACACACTCGAATCTCTCCTTTTTGAAGTGAGATTTAGCCTTTCACTTGTGTCTGAAAGTCAAGAAAACATATGCGTCATTTTGCTGCTGAAGTTAGCTTCCCTGCTTACTTCAGTCGTTAGTCATTTTTTTACAGAATTCTCAGTCCACTAAGGCAACAGATAAAAATAAACTTGGTCTGTAACACTTGTGCTGTTTTCCCTCCCCGGAACTACCAGACCACAGTTTCACCGCAATGGACATCATCTACCACGCAGGAGAGAATATTCGAATACCACTGTTGATATCCTAGTGGACGAACAAGCGCCTTTTCGACTGGAGATTATTTATTGGCAAGCACTAACTAAGCGATTACAAGCTATGATTGACACGAGAACAAAAACTTCGTTTCCGCAGTTGTTGAAAATGGCAAAACCCTCAAGCGTACTCCTGAGGCTTCTCAAACGCTGTTTCAATAGTAACCAACACTGTAAAACGGCCCAGTAATTTCCAAATCAACCTACCATCAGATAGACGGGGAGCGCTTAAGCCACTTGACCAGATGCTACTCGCACTTTTCACCAGTAATATGTGCCACTTCACCAGCAACATGTACAGAAAGAAGCGGAGGATCATGAACCCTTTAACCTCTGTCTGATACTTCACAACCAGTTGATTATCACTGTGGTTCCATTGAAAAGCAATCCTGAGATGTTTCATGTTTCACCTAGGGGGAGTTTAGACTGTACAGTCGAGTAGTGCACGTCTGTGGATTAGTTGCATAGAGCTCACCGGTCAAATTTACCTAGGCGCTGGATTGTTCAACACCTTAAAGAATTATGATTATGTCACTTCGGATGCACTGGTTTCTCTCAGTAGCAAATGCGACTCGAATTCGCTTGGCTTATTGCTTGCTGCGATAATCGCATACTGATGTAACTATCAGAAAACATAAATACTCTGTTCCAAGTGTTTTTCACCGAACGGCCAGGCGGTCTGATGTTACATCTGCAGAACCGTGTACTAATCACTTGCACTAAAACAACCTCCCAATACGAAAGAATCAGTTTTGGTGAGTCCAAATGGATAGTAGCTACTACTACAAGCCTTAAGCACAGCAATGACTAGAAAATTGGACCCGAATGAACCTTAAGATAGCTTGTGCCCCACACTCAGAGGAGGAGTGTGTGAGTGAGTAACTCGGGCAACGTCTGTGACTGAAGAACCCAAATACGTGTAGTCAGAGGTGTTTAGATGATAGACCTTCTGCCAGATGGAGCAACCGCAAATCTAAGCTCACACAGGTAGCCAACCAATGGTCCGACGGATTAGTAGGTAGGCTCCTCAAAACACAAGCAGCGCAGGTACCATCAAGTGAAACGGAAAACACACTCTCAACAGAGCTATACCCTAACAAGTAAACACAGACCTTAGAGTTGACAAACCATTAGATTTCCTCACACCTAGTGATATCGGACTCAATCAGTCTGTTAGTTGCCCTGTTGATGGTTAAATGAGCTTTCTTTAATTTTCACCCTTGAGATTGGTCAGTTGTTTTGTTGTCAATGTGAAACCAACATCAATAACAAGGCGTCGTTGGTCGATTCGCCCAACTGCTTATTCTCTTCTGGTTAACGTGTTTGATTCAGATCATTTTTCTTCACAATTAGTAATTTTCCGCTCTGGTCTGAGTGTTCACCAGCTGTTGGAGAGATCAAAAGATTTGAATATCAAAAGGTGTTAGGTATTTGGGCCAACTGCTATCTGAATGATCCACCTTATTCTAATATTCTAGGTTTATTCTTGTACACAATACTCCCCCAGGGGTGTTACATGTTACATCTAATCGCTGGTTGTGGTAGATTACAATAGTAATACTTGTTAGTGCATAGAGCACTGGCTTGATCAATGGGTGCGAATATAGCCCATCAGAATAATTTCAAGATAAGGAACCTGACCGAACGATTAGATGCTTCTGTTGAAGGAGGTAACATCATTCATGAATATAGCAACGAATATCTGGATCGATCAAAGTTTCATCCCAGAAGTGACTCAGCTTATCCCGAAAGTCAAACAATTATTTGGGAAGAATCAGATGAATGAAACTTATTTGAATTGTAGGATAGAATCTTCACGGAAGCCTAAAGATCACCTTATCAGGTCCGTGAAAACATTACAGCACGCAAAAGTAAACCAACCCTGGGTCAGGTCAGGTAGAAATACTAGGGTTGCAGATATGACTCAATGTATGCAATGTCAGCCTCTGGGTATGACATACTTTAGCGGAAAGGCTTTACTGCTAACTTTGTTGAGTATCCTGGATTCAGAGTAGGTCCGAGCCCAACTAAACCTGAATGCACTCTGTCATTTCGTTCACCGTAATGCTGGGACTGTCAGATGAAATCCGGGTTAGGGAAGATTTAAGCTAACTTAACCTCGGCTGATACGAAAGGGGATACTGGAAAATTAGATTCCACAGCCAATTGCTGGACGGCACTTTTCGGGGAAACTTAATCAACTGTAGCGGCTTCAGTTGCGTTTGCGATGACGTTCTCATGTCATCGTTTCGCATAGATGAAGCCTTCAACAGTGGGATATTGGTGTATGGTTTGGAGCAACAAATTCCTATATTTTGTTAAAGCCAATAATATTGGACTAAAGCCTAGTCATTCACTTTGTGATCTTCTGCAATGCCTTATTAGCAAATAAACAGATCACCAGGCCCAACCAAGGTCTTTAAATCTCCCGCGGACTTCCAATCACTGCAAACCAAAGCGACAGAAGTGAAAGCCATCGAAGGACAACACTGCAAAGAGAAACAAATCCGTTTCTTTCTGAAATTCAATTTTAGTGAGCCCGTGACCAAGCCTGAGCCCCCTACTAGCTATTTTACCATCGTAAATTTATGAAACAGACCGCTAAGTGAGGAAGAGCTTTGTATATTAGAGAAAGGCTTGAATTTTGCAGTAGACAAAAGGGTGATAAGGGCAGAAGAAATAATCTCTAGTGTTGAATCTGTGTTCCAAAATCTTCTGCCAATTGAGACATAGAAGCTACGGGTACAGTTAGTCATATGTCTTAATTCCCCGCAGCCAGGAGCTATAAATATCACACTAACAAGCGAAGAGCTTTAAACACTCTAAAGAAAGTTGTACAACATAGTGATTATAAAGGAGGGTAAGGGTAAGGCCAATTTTGTCGTTAACAAGAGTGCTTATCTACAGAAGGTCAAGCACCACCTAGCTGAGGGTTATTACTGGCAGACTGATAGTGAGAATACTACATCTATAATGAGTAGGAGTAAAACTGAAGTTGGCAGATATTTGCGATCCGTGATAAACCACTTAGGGCAAGGTAACTGGTATCGATTGTACCCCAAAAGTGCAATCCAACCACGACTGTATGGCATTCCAAAAATCCATGAACCAGATGTCCCGGTGAGACCGATAGTAGAAGGAATAGGTTCCCCACCGCATCAGCTGGCCAGATTCTTGGTCGGTATTTTGAACCCCCTCACCGGGAAATCTAGTACCTACATTAGGAATTAGTATGACTTTGCGAACAAAGTAGTGGGGGTCAACTTTGAACCAGATAACATCCTTCTAAGTTTCAGTGTCAATTCGTTATATACAAATGTGCCAAAAGGGGAGTGTTTAAAGATAGCTAAGCGATTGCTACTAGCAGCTTACGGCAGATGAAATAGTGGAAGGCATAAAAGCATGCCTGAATCTCACACACTTCATCTTTGACTCCCTTGTTTACACTCAAGGACAAGGTCTAGCAATGGAACCTCCAATGTCCCCAGTTTAGGCAAATATATTTATGGAAGAATTTGAACAGAAAGCTCTAGGCGGATTCCCGTACCCACTCAAGGTATTCTGGCGTTATGTGGATGATACTTTCGCCGTGATGAAACGAGACAACGAGTTTTACAACTATCTGAATGAACTGAGTCCATACATCAAATTTAGGATGGAGGTAGAGTCAACCTCGGGTACACTGGTATTTTAGAGTGCATGACGCATAAGGTCGAGATAAACTAACGAACATAGTGTATAAAGAGCCAACTGACACTGGGGCAGTTCTGAACTGCTCGTCTGCCCATTCGAAATCGGTACTCGCCAGTAATGCCTCATCAGTGTTTAGAAGTGTAAGGGCCCTGTCCACAGAAGAAGTTGATGAGACAGCGGTAAAAGCTAATGTAAAGAACAAACTTTCGGGTAGTGGGTATCCAGCTAGTTTGATTAGGCGTCATTTACGAAGGGTGCTTGTCTCGGTGGCGAAACCAAAAATAGAATGGATCGGGACTGCTGTTATACTATATAAACCTGGGACATCAGAGATCACTCGGAGATTTCTTAACACGGCTAACATAAGAGTAGCTTTCCAGAGGGGGAACACTCTGCGCTTTGCACTGGTGCAGTCGAATGATTGACTCCTGGTAAACAGAACCAGGGACTTTGTCCGTAAAATTAAATGGAATGACTGCATTAAGGTCTATGTAGAACAGACGGCCCGAGCACTTCACATCAGAATCGGAGAGCATAGGAGGAAAATAAACAGACCACCGAGAAACGCAAATGAATATCAAGCGTTACTTAAAGACTCGGCACTCGCGGAACACAATGAACACGGGACGCAAAATAGATTTAGAAAATTTATAGGCTTTGAAACGAAGACTACGGTCTACGTCACAGAGAGTGATGGCCGAGACAATAGAAGTCGCCAAGCCTCCCAGTGTTAACAGAATAGAAGGCGTGGAACTGTCCAGCGTGTGGAGACCGATTCTGGATCAGTCGATTTGACACGTGTTGGTGTGCGGTCATCAGAAGGCGGAGTAGTC
>NW_008751821.1:798807-824291 GCF_000715545.1 Opisthorchis viverrini | reverse complement strand
CTGTTATACTATGTAAACCTGGGACATCAGAGATCACTCGGAGATTTCTTAACACGGCTAACATAAGAGTAGCTTTCCAGAGGGGGAACACTCTGCGCTTTGCACTGGTGCAGTCGAATGATTGACTCCTGGTAAACAGAACCAGGGACTTTGTCCGTAAAATTAAATGGAATGACTGCATTAAGGTCTATGTAGAACAGACGGCCCGAGCACTTCACATCAGAATCGGAGAGCATAGGAGGAAAATAAACAGACCACCGAGAAACGCAAATGAATATCAAGCGTTACTTAAAGACTCGGCACTCGCGGAACACAATGAACACGGGACGCAAAATAGATTTAGAAAATTTATAGGCTTTGAAACGAAGACTACGGTCTACGTCACAGAGAGTGATGGCCGAGACAATAGAAGTCGCCAAGCCTCCCAGTGTTAACAGAATAGAAGGCGTGGAACTGTCCAGCGTGTGGATAACGGTTCTGGATTAGTCGAGCTGACACGTGTTGGTGTGCGGTCATCAGAAGGCGGAGTAGTCATCATCTGAATTCCACTTGACCACACCCCACCCCCCAACTAAATTGTCGGAGCATTCACAACCCCACAAAGACCAACGAAATCTATCAGCGGCATCCACGGTGAATCATCAGTTGAAGTACATGAAGTGGAAGATTAAGGAACTAAACATGATCAGAATTATTCCTAATGCGCTACTCATAAGACTGATGAAACTTCTTCGACGGCCCACGGCTGGTTTCACCCTTCTTGGGGCTCATCAGCTAGGCGCAATCCCCGAGTTTCCGTCAACCTCATGTTCTACTTGAAACCAAATTGCACGAAATTAACGAAATACACTCATTTGCAAGCAAATTTGATTTTCCGAGAGACCCACCTGGAACCCAACTGAATCTCTCGTTCGTGATGTTTCCAGGCCTGCACCAGGCCACCTCATGTTTCAGTCCTCTAAGATATTCGGGATGTCGCGATACATGTATATTCGTAATGCACTACTCATAAGGTTGCTGAAACGATGACTTCTCAATTGATTCCAAACTTTTCTATTTGATTGGATTCACTAAACTGGGTTGCGATGTAGCTAGCTGTCCTCAATGACTTTTTCTAGATTTTTGACGCCTTGAAATCAACCAGGTTTGGAATTGTGCGCGGTCCATTTGATAGTTATGGCTCATCTCTTCTCGTCGTATCCAGGGTATTTTTTGCACGATTGACTGGGTGTGACCATGCACTATGGACATCTCAAGGCTCTGTAGGGTAATTAGACCCTAGTAGCTTTTGTAGGATTCCTAGAGTTCGTCACCGCTGGAAAAGTTGCACTGTCTGCACTGCGGATTTTTTTATCGGTACCTGCCTCGCCTGCATATCCCCCCGCGCTTCTTCACATCTCAGGATGTCGACGGAGCTACTTTGTCCACTAAACCATAAAATTCCATTTTGATACGTGAAAGCCTCCAGTTAAGCGGAGTCAATCCATGCCTCTCTGTTGTCGCTGTCCTGTTGCGCGAATGTATGCAGACCACGTAAATGTCCGGTGTCAGAGGCAGACAACAGACCACAGGGTAATCGATACTGCCTCGCCGCAGTGGGCTAGACAGGGCACGTGATATGCATGACTAATGCAGCAACGCTAACGCATAGATGGCAGTGTTAACAGGGCGGTTGCCATCCCGCAGGTGGTGTGGTTACCATACCCTGACTGTTCGCTTGCCATGTGAGCCTAAATGCAATTTTCAGGCAAGCGTGGAGGTTCGAACACGTATCTGATCGTTTGCTTTATTTTACTGCCCTGATGGTGACTTGCAACATCTACATATCAAACAGCCTGTAATTTCAAACCAAAGGCCCTGAAACAAGCCACACTACATCCATTATTTGCTTTGACTGGAGACCAGATTGCCGAGCCAAACGTAGCCACACTTTACCATCCAGTGTTATCTCGCAGATCCACACTAGATTGACACGGTGTAAAGCCAACTACCTCCATTATCGATCGTGAGGTCCCTGCTGCACCATTCTGTGGGTTTGAACTGATGCTTGAACAGCCCACTGAGAAGTGATCGCACTAGCTACATACCTAAGTAGTTTCAGTAAAACAGTGGTCAGGAGTGACAACCTGGCAGCACCAAACCTTTGAAACGTTCGAAATAACATATGTTTGATCAGCATTCTGAAGATCGATCGACTCATTTCAGCAACAAAGGTAGTCAAAGTATCTATATAGATCCGGCTATGAATAGATACAGGTATTTATTGATATCCCTAGATATTGAAGGAAGTGTTGGATATCTGAGCTAAGCTTGTACTGTTGCTCGTAACTTGAATCAGACCACTGTATGTGTGCTCAGATTCTCAAGGCAACATTGAGCTTGTCGGTTACCATCCCTTCAACGTTTATCTTCAACGGCTTTACCAGAGTTTCACTGCCATGTCGTCAAAGTTTATCTTCAATCGCTTTCACAGTTCGGTTACTACCTCATCAATATTTACCTTCAACCACTCACATAATTTACTTAAAGCATGCACACCCACTGTTTCACTCCTGTTTTGATTATGTTATGGACATTCACCCCACTACTAACCGAGATTATTGGGATCTTTTCCTAAAACAAACAATGCAAGCTCATCCTCACTCACAGCGGATATATATATATATATATGCGGAACAACGACAGCAGGATGCCGACGCTCGTCACTTCACACAGCGCCTTGACCACAGTCAATTCAAACTTACGCACGACTCACCGAGCGGGAAAAGTCTGGGCTCGATATCGTTTTGGATTAAACGACAAGAAAAAGGCAAAATTTCAACACGCTCGATCAAGACCCGCATTCAATTCAACTGCGTCTTACAAACCTCGGCATTATCTACTATAACTGTTTATGTTAGTGTTACTCACCTTCCGACATTACTTGGAGTAAAAGACAATAGCACTAACAAACTCACTGTTATATGTATCAACGGCTGGACTAACTTTGGGTGAGTAGTGTAGGTATGATGCATTTGTCTGTGCGCATGCAGTCGGAATCGTGAGCCGAAAACAGGTCGAAGCCCTGGATAAATGAGTATGTCAAGAAGAAGGTGTCAGGATACAGAGTTATCAGGGAAATCCTCATCTGGCGCCCAGAAGCACTTCTCAAATGATATTTTTCCATAAAATTTGACTCTATCAAGATTTGTTCCGCGGAAACTCCCCACAATAGGAACAGCATTGACTGCGAACAGGGACTGCAGCTCATGCCTCTCCCAGTCAGCATGCGAATTATGGATCCAGATATATGCTGCTTCACCTCAGACAGTACCTTTGTGAAAAAACCTTCTGTCGCTAAAATTCATAAGAACGATCAAAATATTTCTCTTCAAAAACTTTCATCTATGAAACAGACTTCCAGATGGATTTCTCCTTGGCTTTTTCGCTGCTCTGTGCTAAAAAATCAGGTATTGTATGAATGTATGAATGACTTGGCAACACTGCATGACAGTTGTTCGGTTTCCTCCTAGACTCTGAGTGTGATGTACTTATTTCGGATCTTTTCCAGATAAGCCCCGCCACCAATGAAAAAGTGTACGTGCGAAAAGTTAAGCCCGCCACTTTTTGCCAGTTCCAACTTAATGTACGCACCCAACCTTGATCTATTTTTGATGAAAATAATTCCTTATCCGCTTCTAGACTTATTCTGCGCAAAAATTTTCTCCGTTCGGACGTAAAGCCTTGAATGAACTTCATGAAGCTTTCAACTCTTGTTCATGACAAGGAGACGGCACTACGTTGTTTGCAAAGCCACGGAGTGATCCATCAGCAACGTTCATGCAACTATGACTACCAAATGATACTTTCAACTGTTTCTGACAGGTGGATGTGTAATGTCGGAGTGTCGGTAAGAAATCAGGTTTCGAAAGGGAACTTGGCTGGAGCGGTTAATCATACGGAAAAGTTTGTGGATCCAACGACTGGAGCTCACACAAATTCAGGGGGGTAAGATGGCCCAAGCGGTTAGAGCGCGAATTTACTGACCGGATAGTCCGTGGTTCGAACCCGACCTCCGCCTCTCGACTCCCCTGTCTAGGCTTGGACAACCTGGCAGTATCCCAGCTCTCGTGCAACTTTCGGGTAGCACGACAGTTAGGCACCGAAAGGGTGCTACAACAGAACGATTTTTTCACACACAAACCTTCGAAACTCTCTAGCGCGTCTACAAGATGAAGAATAAACGCCAATGTGGCGCACGCTGATCTTTAGTGGACAGCAAATTATTAATGACGTGTCCCAATTTCACCCTCTTCAATAAAAACTAAAAGTACAAATTTAGTGTCCTCTTTTTCTAATCTTTTTTTGGGTTGATTTTTTGGCAGGGCTTATCTGGAAAAGATCCCTTATTTCTTCTACATATGAATGCATAAAACAAACCTGAATGGCACAGACAATCCACAGTCGCTTTTTCGTTTAGAATGAAACAGTTACTTTGTTATTCTGATGCTAAAGTTCGAAGCCTGATATTGAATGGTACAACCATTAATCATGCTTTAGATACGAAATATCAGGTTCCCTGTGTGTCTAAAGGTACAATTAGTTTCACTTCGATAGGTTGAACAGGCTAGCGCACCCAGCAATAAATCACAGTTAAAGTAACATTCGTGTTACATTTTCTGATAGCAGACAGTCGAATTATTCGCTGTGCATGCTAAAGTTGCTGCGAACACTTCATCAGCCTGATGACATCATCATTGCGCGGTGGTGTAGCGATGAGTCGCGGTTCATTGGAGTGTTGTTTGGCAAGATGTGCATCACCGAAAAGACCAACCACTGCATCAGTAATAACTGTTGCTGTTGCCTCGATTGGCAACGGAGCAGTTTCAAGCTCAACGAACTGTTCAAACACTAACTTCACAACTTTAGGCTACCAAATTTCTGCGTTATATTTTCCCACAGTTTTCTTGTTAATCCATATATCGATTCTAGAGGGCGGCGTATGGGGAATAGAGAAATTTATTCATACCACCTAGTTGTTTATAATAAATAAAACAGACTCTTCAATCGATTGGAAAAGGTTTGGAAGCGATTGAGAAGTCATCGTTTCAGAAGAGCTTGATAGACAATCGATAGTTTTTATTTGGGCAACGTTTCGCTTTACGTTTCGCGTTACTGAAAGACACGGCGATTGCGGAACACGCACTCGACACGGGACACAAAATATATTCAGAAAATGTTGAGGTTTTGAGGCGAGGACTACGGTCCACGTCACACAGACTGATCGCCGAGGCGGCAGAAATGGCTAAGCATCCCAGTGTTAATAGAATAGGTGTGGAACTGGCAAGCGTGTGGAGAACGGTTCTGGATCAGTCGAGCTGACACGTGTTGGTGTACGGTCATCAGAAGGAAGAGTGATGATCATTTGGATTCCACTTGACCTAGTCCTCGAACTAAATTGTCGGAGCACTCATGATCCCACAAAGACCAGGGAAAATCAACCAGTGACAACCGAAGTGAATCATCAACTGAAACACCCTGAAGTGGAAGATTAATGAACCAAACCCGGTCAGAATTAATTTGAACTCCCCTCCCCCCAATCCACCAAAGCAAGATTTTGACAACTTCACTAACCGATAAGGGCCATTAATTGACACTCAACAGGAATCTAGTGTGATAATCTGAAGAGGACTGACTTACTGATTGGTCCCCCGTCTGCCTTATAATCTGGCCAATTTGGTGACCTCCTCACTTGGCCTGATGAAGCCTTTGTGTCAAAAGCGAAACGTTGCCCAACTAAAAACTACCGATTGTTTATCAAGCTCTTCTGAAACCAAAACTGACTCTTGCCTCATTAATGGCCTTCAACGCGTTTGTAAGCGAATAGATCGAAGTTAAGCTTATTTTGGCGCCAGGATGTACAGAAAACACTTGTTTGTTTACTGCTACAATCCACTCATGTTGTTTTTCCACAATCCGGCAAATAGACAGTGATGCGAGTGGATGAGCTGCTGACATACAACAACACTGAAATAGGAATTAACGTTGGTTTGGTGGGTGAATGAATTAGGACTGCTGTTATATCGGTGCCAGTTGTAATGATTCATCGAATTAGCATAATCCAATTGGACCACACTTCTGAGGCAGTCAGGATTCAGGCCAGCAAAAGTTATGCACCAATTACCAAGTTAGTCAAAATACTCTTGCTTCAAACTACCTTCACACCTTCACTCCGCAGCGCAAACACCAGCGGTGGCTGTTCGCTATTTCAGCTTCAAATTTCAAACCCGATGCGGATAAAACCAGTGCAGTCAATGAAGTTCCTAACTTCCCATGCTGTCCAGTAGGTCGATAATTGGTGTGTTGCAACAATTCATGTGACGTCCGGCAGCTGGAGCGAGAGCGTAGGTTGATGACGGAAACTGGCTAGGTTATGTCAACTACAAATGACTGAATACTCGGTCGATAAACAGCGTTCAAAGACACACGGATGTTCTGGACCAACATATGCATTTGAACTTCCAGGACGGACTTGTTTTTAGCCTGCTGCTGCAGTGAGCGTTGTGCATAATACATATGAACCACTGTTTGCTTTGAGAATCATGAGAAGAGCCGTTTTTCGATACTTCCGACCGGCTGTGTACCAGCGCCGAAGACCTTATGGAATTCTTCACAATGAAATGAGTGGACAAAACCTAACCAGTAGCGGAATTATGCTCACTGCCATAACAATATCCTGAATAGTTGTCTGAATTTACTCTTTTGTTTGCAAGCATCATGAATGTGGAATTAACCTGAGGTTCCTTTATTTGTCTCGGTTACCATTTTGATCAGAGTCCGGAAAGCCACAAGAGTTCCGACATAGCATACTCCAACGGCACTACTGCCTGATAGCCATCAGGCTCCTCAGCCTCGTCAAAATCTATCTTCTTGTGTATGAGATCGTTTGTATCGGCCGCCGAAAAAAGCAACTTAACAAGCGAATACTGTGATGTGTATTGATAACCCCATGAACTGGACAAGTTGTGCGTATCAATGTTGGTAATAGACAGGGGACAGCTGTTAAAGACACATTACTCACTGGATGAAAATATGATCCTGTGCAGTTATTCATTATGGGTACCAAACAAAATCCAGATAATGTCACGCATTCTGTCGTTGGTAAGAAGCTGGGGTACTATCGGCTACTACTTACTACTAGTTCGTTGTTGTTACTGATGATGGTGACCATGGCCCTCCAGGTTGGGAGCTGAAACGTGTGTGCCGGGTTTCTCCATAAAATTGGTACTGCAAATGTAGTTCCGCCACTGCCGTGTGGTCAGGCATTTGAATGAGGACTTCGGTAAAGGACCCTAATCATCCTCCTGTCTAGATTCGGGCACCCACATACAACCAGGGTACAACTAACGCTACTCTCATACCACATCGACCGCCCCATGGTTTCACCAGCCACACGGCCATACTCACCACACGCAGTAGGGTGGGTAAACGAAAGCAATCCACCACTGACGTCTGTCTTCTTACAGCTTTACTTATTGTCTCTTCCATTTAAATACTCCCTCATCAAGTCCCAGCACTAGGCCTAACAGCTTTGTTCGCCATACATGGCATTCTGCGCATGTTTTCAAACCACAAATGTCGGTCTAACCAGCTGACCCAATTTTGACACACTGAAGCAAGCAGAACAACAAGCGGCTCTGTACTGTAATTAAACGTATCGCCTACTCGCCCCCTCCCAGGTTGAGGCTGCGCACCTCTGGTGATGCAGAGGTTGCTGCAGCCGAACATTCCGTAGTGGGTATTGTATTGAAGGGTGGAGCGAAAGCGTCTCTGCTTGACTAGGCACCCGCTGATGGTCGTCTCTGCGCGGTTAGTTTGGTAACGTCCGTGGTAAAAATATCTGAAATTCGGGTCTATTGCTCCTTGTGTACTGAGTCTGCTTACCCCCCAACTGACCGTTGCCCTGAACTTGCCAAAGACCGTTTCTATGAAGCTCTAGGCATTATTTTACAACCGGCCAAAAGCTCAGACATTGCCGTGGGTGCTGGTGATATGAACACACATATAGGTAGACTGAGAGCTGCTGAGGCGCAGTTATATGGCCGTCTTGGAGTGGACAAGAAAGGCACAGGCGACACATAGCATCGGCTTCGGATATATGAGCAGTTAACAGAGGGTTCCTTTGTAGTAAGGGACAGCGGAAATCACTTGACAAAGTGGTGTCTAATAACTAACCAGCGCCGAAACAAAGTATACCATATTGCAATCAGTCACCTGCCGCTCATTCTGGACTACCAGTGTGGCTATTCAGCATAGACTGGCTTCACTGACAGGATGAAATTTCTATTGCGAATTACCAAATCTCCTCACAATCGTTTTTCAAGGTCACCCGATTGAGTGCTTCGAGGTGAGGGACCTCAGATTGTTCATGCTGGGGTTAGCATTAGATTCACTCTCTCACCTACACTTTTGTCTTCTTCCCCCCCCCCCCCTATAAATATAATTTGATAATCTTTCCATCGCATGACAATATAGCATCAGTGTCAACACCGATGGTATTCTCTCTGATGATGGTGATAATGATGGTGATCGTGATGATGATCCCGATGGCGCTAACATATATGCCAACGTCATCGACAGTGTTTCCGAGTGATGTTGATTTACATTGAAATGTGCTGACAACAGGCTCATTGGTTCACTTATTTTTTATCCTTATAAATAGGTATATTCGGTCAACGTGCATGCAGGCTCTGTCCTTTTGAAGTGCTTTTGTAGGCCGAGATGTCAGCCGCCAAGTTTTTTGACATTATTAGAAAGTCTGTTTCAGGTCGTGTAGCTTCTTTTGAGTAGAATATATGGCCCTTGATAGGAGAGCCCGTTGCTGGGGTGGGGGCTTTTTAGTTGATTTGCATTATTCTTCCTTTGAATAATTGTTTAAAAACACCTTGCACACTGGTTTCCGAAGCCACAAAGAACCCAGTGGTATGCACTGGCAGAACAGTTGCGAGGACAAATTTTTCACTATATTTTCATGATTTGTTCCGTGAATCCATGAAATTTCAACTTTACAGTTAAACACGTACTAACGAAGTACTTTCAAATACTGGATGGGGGAAACTTTTGCTCGAGTCTACACGACAGCGTTTAATAAACAGATATATCACAAAGTATAGCATATTTGCAAATTTGGTGTTCATGCAAGCCAAGAGCTCGATTAGAATTTAAAGATCGCTATTACCCAATAAGTACTAAACCGATTACAACATGTACAGCGAATGAAAGCGAGTTCTTTTGCGTGATAGCTAGCCATGCTAGTGACTGATTACCCTGATTGCAGAAAACAACGTTAATCTGAGGAGGTAATTTCCGAGCTTGAGTTGAAGAGCAAACTTGTCGTCCTCATCGAATCTGCCCCGTCCACTCTTGAAATCTGTTTTCTTCGTCAGTCCGTTGAGCTTTGCATTTGAAGTTCCGTAATTTGTCCACCGCACATGCGATCTTGCACAACTCTACTTTGTTCTTAAACTTCAAAGGTGAGGACTTTCAGGCCGTAAGCTCTGGAACGGAATTGTGCAATCATTCCGCTTTTTTATTAGAAGCACCGGTCTTGAGCACTTAAAATATTACTCAATTGAGGATTAGGAACAGAATCGAGACCAGATCAAACAATGCTACCGCAAAGTAACGTGCTTGTTATTGAAGAGTTTTGAATGAATCTATAAAACTAGTACCCACTGCTGGATGAATTTATTGTCAGTTATCCGGGGAAGGTGTCTTGTTCCCCCTGATGTCTTCAAGCAAGTTAATCGACTGATGGATCTGCTCCATTAGGCCAAAATAAGTGCACTTGATTGCATGAACTACTGCAGTTTTGGCACCCAGATGTTACTTTTGTGGCTTCCTGACATCTTCGTCATTTTTACCAATACGCCACACCTGACAGCTAACAAAGCATGCACCCAAGGCATTTCGATTACCCTAGTTGGCTTTGATGAGTGGCACGATTTTTTTTTACCACCAGAGAAAAGTCTGCCAAATTACTCCATTGCCCTTGTAGAGGTTGGAGAAATCACGAGCTGAAAAATAATTTCTCCTGTATTGCACTGCTTTGGACAAGCGAAATTCCGTTCATATGGCAAGCGAAATTAGGTCGTTACAGTTGCGACTCCTAAACACGTGTAAGGTGTTAGTTCTTGTTCGTGCCGAGGTGCTACTCCGTATAGGCAAACCGTTTCCTGTTGGCATACTGAGGGAATTTGCTAGCACGGAAGATTCACACTGCAAAAATCAGGGTCACAAAACTGTTCTTTTGGATGCGTTTCTTACAACAAGAGGCTGTCCTACTATAATATAAAATAAACAAGAGTCAACAAAACCGCTGCTTTTCTCGTATGCCTCCAAGACATAAGTTTCTCATAGAAGGGGAAAATGTATCACTTTTATAGACGTGATACACTACATGTAAGGTTGTTGAAAACTCTTGGACAGCCAATGATCAGTTTTGCTCTTCTTGGGACTCATCAGGTAGACATGTTACCCGAGTTTCAAACAACTGTACGTTCTGGTTGAACCCAAAGTGCACTAAATTCGGCGTACACACTTATTTACGCACCAATTCGGTCTTCATAGAAGACCAGCATGAATTCCAACTTAATCCCTTGTTTGTAATATTCTTCAACGCAGCGTCTACGCTCACCTGATGAGATTCAAGGAGGGCGAAACCGGTCGTGATCTGTTGAATAGTTTTAAGCAACCCCCATGAGTATTTTCACCCACAAAAATAAACCGCGGTATCCCGAATATCGTACCAACTGAAATACGAGGCGGACTTTGTGCATTTGGGATTTTCCCTTCACTAATATAACTCCTATTGTAAGCCAGTTTCAAGAATGTGTAAGACTAAAGAACTGAAAAGACGACAGAACCACATTACTGTTGATATTTTTGCCACACTGACTTTGGGTGTGCTGATGAGTAGTTTAAGACGGTCCCTGTGTGAGTTGGTTTCTGGTAGATCGTAGTTTTTAACTTCCGACCAACCTTATGTATTATAAAGTCCAGAAAGGGTAATGTGCCCGAGGTTGACCTTATTCCCATGTTAAACTTGATGTGTGAAGGCTGCTGAACTTAGCCAACATTCGAGTAGCTTTCCAGAAAGGAAAAACGCAACGCTCAGTTTTGGTGCAATTGAAAGATCGCGTGTCGCTTGAATGGACTAGAGACTGTGTGTATGAAATTAACTGCAACGGTTGCACTGTCTACATTGGACAAACTGCCAGGGAATTCCACAACAGAATTCGTGAGCATAAAAGAGGAATAAACAAATGACCAAGGAATGCAGACGAATTCCAAACGCTGGCCAAAGACTCAGCGGTGGCGGTACATGCCGGGACATGGAATAGATCTGTAGAATGTGGGAGTTTTAAGGCGGGGATTGCGGTTCACACCCAGCGGCTGATAGCCGAGGTGGTGGAAATTACAAGCACCACAGCGTGAATAGAATCGAAGGTATGGAGCTGGCGGGCGTATGGAAAGCGGTCTTAGATAAGCCGAGTTGACACATGACTGTGGTTGTCAATCCACGTAGAATTATTAGCAAAAACTGGGGGTGGGGTGGAAATCACAACCCGACCAAAGTTCACAGCTTCCCTCTCACATAACTATCTTAGCACTAGCTCATTCACACAGACGGACAGAAGGTTCCAACGACGTTCAGGAGAGATCATCAAGTGAACCGAACCAGAAGAACTAGACCGTAGGCTGGACCCAAACACATGTAGGTTTTCCCATATACCCAACACTTGTTCACCCACCCTAACACACAAAATCCCTCCCAACAGAGATTTAGCTGATTGGTTCTCGATCCGCCTTAAATCTCGACCAACCTCAGAACCTGTCACTTGGCCTGGCGAAGCTTTTGTTTCAAAAGCGAAACGTTGTCCAGCAACAAGTCTACCGATTGTTACCAAACGTTTTCGAAAACGATGACTACTCAGTCGGTTCCAAGCATTTTTTTTCCTGTCTGTTTATCGTTCCCAGAGCAGGATTGCTCATTTTTATGCTTCTTGTGAAAAGCCAGGATTTAAGTACGCTGTTGAGATGGGATATATTGCTTATCCTGCCGGTGGGAAGTCAACCTGACCGATGTTTGTCAATGCACGATTAGAGTTGCTTGCGTTTTCAGAAGAGCTTGGTAAACAATCGGTAGTTTTTATTTGGGCAACGTTTCGCTTTTGACACAAAGGCTTCATCAGGCCAAGTGAGGAGGTCACCAAATTGACCAGATTATAAGGCAGACGGGGGACCAATCAGTAAGTCAGTCCTCTTCAGATTATCACACTAGATCCCTGTTGAGTGTCAATTAATGGCTCTTATCGGTTAGTGAAGTTGTCAAAATCTTGCTTTGGTGGATTGGGGGAGGGGGGTTCAAATTAATTCTGACCGAATTTGGTTCATTAATCTCCCACTTCAGGGTGCCTGTTTATTTTTCTCCTATGCTCTCCGACTCTGATGTGGAGTTCCCTGGCCGTCTGTCCTATATAGACCTTGGTGCAGTCATTACACTTAATTTTGTAGACACAGTCCTTGGTTCTGTTTGCCGGGAGGCGATCCTTCAAGTGCACCAGTGCAGAGCGCGGAGTGTTTTCCCTCTGGAAAACTGCTCTTATGTTAGCCGTGTTTAGAAGTCTTCGAATGACCTCCGATGTCCCTGGTTTATATGGAATAACAGCTGTACCGATCCATTCCCTGTTGGGTTTCGCTACCGGTACCAACACCCTTCGCAAATGGCGCCTAATCAAGCTGGCGGGATATCCACTACCCCGAAGTTTTTTATTTTCCTCAAATTGGACCGCTGTCCGATCAGCTTCTTCTATGCACAGGGCCATTACACGCCTAAACATTGATGAAGCATTACTGGCAAACATCGACTTCGGATGGGCGGACGAGTATTTTAAAACTGCCCCAGCGTCGGTTGTCTTCTCGTACACGGTGGTCTTTAGTTTTCCGTCGACCTTATGTGTCATGCAGTCTAAAAAGGCCAGTTTACCCGAGGTTGACTCTATCTCCATACTAAATTTGATGTGTGGACTCAGTTCATTGAGATATTTGTGAAACTCACTAACCTTATCTCGTTTCATCACGACGAAAATGTCATCTAGATAACGCCAGAATATCTTAGGTGGGTATGGGAATCCGGCTAAAGCTCTCTGTTCAAATTCTTCCATAAATATACTTGCCAAAACCGGGGATATTGGAGATTCCATTGCTAGACCTTGTTCTTGAGTGTAAATCACGTTGTCGAAAACGAAGTGGGTGAGATTCAGGCATGCTTTTATGCCTTCCACTATTTCATCCACCGTGAGCTGTGTCCGTTCTGAAAGGGTGCCGCCTGCTAGTAGCAGCCGCTTAGCTATTTCTAAAGAGTCCCCCCCTGGGCCCATTTGTATATAATGAATTGACACCGAAACTTAACAGGATGTCATCTGGTTCAACGGTAACCCCCGCTACTTTGTTGGGAAAGTCATATTAATTCTTAATGTTGGTACTAGATTTCCCGGTGAGGAGTTTCAAAATACCGACCAAGAATCTGGCCAGCTCATGCGGTGGGGAACCTATTCCTTCTACTATCGGTCTCACCGGGACATCTGGTTCATGGATTTTTGGAATGCCATACAGTCGTGGTTGGATTGCACTTTTGGGGTACAATCGATACCAGTTACCTTGCCCTAAGTGGTTTATCACGGACCGCAAATACTTGCCCACTTCGGCTTTATTCCTATTCATTATAGACGTAATATTCGCACTATCGATCACCCGGCAAGGACCTTCAGATAGGTGTTGCCTAACCTTCTGTAGATAAGCACTCTTGCTCAAGACAACAGTGGCCTTACCTTTATCCGCCTTTGTAATCACTATGTTGTGAATCTTTTTTTAGGGTGTTTAAGGCTCTTCGCTCTGTTGGTGTAATATTTGGAGTTCGTGGCTGTTGCGACTTGAGGACTGTGACTAGCTGTACCCGTAGCTTCTCCACCTCCGTTGGTGGGGAGTTTTGGAAAACGGACTCAACGCCAGGGATTATTTCTTCCGCCCTTATCACTCTTTTGCTTACTACAAAATTCAAGCCTTTCTCTAAGAGACAACGCTCTTCCACACTTAGGGGTCTGTTTGATAGATTTACCACGCTGCAATAGCTTTTGGGGGGCTCAGGTTTAGTTACGGGTTCATTAGAATTCTGCGTTTTTGAAAGTCACTTTTCGAGCTTACGGATTTGTCTATCTTTGTAGTGTTTTACTTGGATGGCTTTCACTTCTGTTGCTTTGGTTCTGAGTAACTGGAAGTCTGCGGACGACAGCACGGTTTGAAAATCTTGGTTGAGCCGACATGCGTAGTGACGGATATCAGATAGACGTCGAGTAGTCAAGCATATCCTCTGTTTGAGGAATGACTTGTCCGCTGAGAATGCTATTCAGGCAGAAGCCAGTGACGCGTCCGGTGGCTTAACCAGTAAAGATGTGGGGATTATGTTATGCTTCAAGTATCTTTTATTGAATATGCGGTGGTTTTCCCAGTTTGCCTCTGGCCTTGCCAGTTGAACGTAGTCACTTGACAGTTTGCGAACACATGGTCCGTAGTTGTTTTCAATCAATTGGAAAAGGTTTGGAACCTATTGAGAAGTCATCGTTGATAAACAATCGGTCCGCTTAACGAAGCAGCCCACTGAGGTGTACGGAACTATCCACAATCCCTCCCACCAGTTTGGTCAATGGATAGTCACATGACAAATGCAGTCTGCTGCCCTACCATAGGTTAAGGTTCAAACAGATGGCAACTTGTTTCTTGAAAGGTTGATTACTCCACTAAGCAGCCAATGTTGCCTTGCGGTAACATACTTCAGCCAAACGTTTCCGATGGAGATACCCTCTTGTGTAGATTTGAGCATTCTGACAGTTTCTAAATAAGTATCTTCATATTACACCAGTCGTCGCTTAGTGACAGTGGGCGTGTCGTCTCGCTGATTAGACTGACAAGCGAAATAACGCAACTGTGGATGTCTCCAATGGTTCCTCATTTTTAGCTCTCAAATATCCTATCTAAAAATCCGAGCTGAAGGCATGTGATTCAACCTTCCGAAAGACAGACCGATAGGACGCTAGCCCTAGCATCTGTCACATTATGAATACAGCTCATAACGTTCGGAACTTTAATCAACCCAGCTAACATGCTGCACTCAAATGCAACTTAAGCTTCCGAAGATCAATGAAGGACACAGGGAACCAGTAGCTCGCTCAGTCTAAACGCTACCGGTTACAAGCCTCCGGCAATGCTACGGCCCCACATTGAGTTGCAATGGTCTTGGTATAGTCCTCAGCTTCATTTTCCAGGCTGGATACCCGTAAGCTACTGTAGATGTGCTCTTAGAATAATAGAATCCATAGTGAAGCTGGGAGACACACAGATCCATTGTTTATACAATCAGTCCCGAAAGCCGCCGTGTTTCCTGACAGACAGTCCGGTGGCAAACATTTTCCATGCTGCAGGTGGAACGGGGCAACACACGCACATTCTCACGAGTCCGTAAGCGAGGCCAACCAACTGTGACAAACCCTTTGTAGCAGAGCGAGCTAGGACACCGTCGGGCAATAACGCTTTGGTCATGTGTTGAGATCAGCCATATGAAATCGGAATAATGTCGTTCATTGTGTTGGTTGGACAACCGTTACACAGGTTACCCGGTCGATTAACTTGCGGATTTCACAAAATAAAATGGATACAGCCACAGCGGTGGCCAGAAAAGATGACACGCCAGCGGAGGGAATTCTCGCGGCAATGCCGATTACCAAAGATGAGACTATTTTAAATGGGAATGAGCGACCGCGTACGCCTAGTTATACAGTGTAGTATTATGCTTATGGGTAGCGCGATCACACTGACAAAGAGGCCGCGCGTTGTTTCAGTGCAATTACCTGTGAGAGGGACGCCGTAATGCAGACACATTCATGAATATGTAGCGGGATGTCACGCGACAGCACTGTAGGCAACATGAGTCACCTCTTCCCATAGATGAATATTTTTGCTTACGAAAGCTTCCGTAGGGGCTTTTCAGGGACGAGATGGCCCAAGTGGTAAGAGCGCGAATTTACTGACCGGAAGGTTCGTGGTCGAATCCCACCTCCGCCTCTCGACTTGCCCTGTCTAAGCCTGGGCGACCTGGCAGTATCCCAGCCCTCGTGCTTCCTTCGGGTGGCATGGCAGCTAGGCACCGGAAGAGTGCTACAGCTGAACGCTATTTTATAGGGGCGTTCCACCCTGTTAATCGACGAGACCTATTTACACCTGAACAGCAAAGTGAGCGCAATTGGTTTCCGAGCCCTCTGCAAGCCACTCAGCTGCATCACTCGCGTTGAACACGAGGTTAATGTGATTGTATGGGTAGGTGTTTTGACACCAAACAAACGTTTTCCGGAAACTTCATTAGCATGTTCTGTTGTTAGTTTCTATTTGCTAAACCGACCGCACTTGCGAAATCAAGTAATTCCACGGCTATTTTCGAAGCATACTTCCAACCCAATCGATAGCACACTTTGTACTAATGCGGAATTCTATAGCGGTGTTTTTCTTTGCTTCGAAACTAATGATGTCCAGATAAAGCAGGATGCTTATATGTTCTTCTTTCCATAATTTCAAATGGTTCAAACACTTTCTATTGACCGGTTAACATAAAAAGTGGTTATCGTTTTTATGAATTCCACCTTTTGCTACTGTCTTACTTTATTCACTACTGTAGTGAATTATTGGGACCAGGTTAAGTTGTGTAGTGAGTGAATAGGTCATCGAATCGACGTTTTCACAGTGTTACTGATCAATCAGACCAGGTAGCTGTGGTGTACTGGTTACGTTACCTGCGTAGGTGGCACGCGCGTAACTGGTTGTCGTTCCCACACATTCGGCTCAGCGAAAACAACCAGGACTGCGCGTTGCGACAGTGAAAAAGGTTGCGTTAGGTCGGTGCTTTTAAATGCCAATTGTAAGTGGTCCACTATCGATCGAACGGACAAAGACCCGTAATGCTTCTACTGATTTGCTGTCCTGTGTTAGTTTACATGCGCACAGCCCGAAAAGGTTTACTGATGTGCACGCCCAAACAAAATCATCCAGTGGTGTTTAGAGTACATCATTTTCACCATCCAAATGTTGTACAAAAGCCCACGACCGGTTTACATCAAATGATCAGCAGCTTCTAAGTCAGTTTGCACTGTATTCAGATGCATTATTTCTGGGAAAATCCAAAGGGATTGATATGGTTGAGAATCAACTACGAAAATAATCGGGGAGTGGAAGATCAAGGTTAAAAGCACTAACTCCGCCAAACTTCACATCAGCTGAACGAGCAATTCTTTCGGGTCTTTAAACGAGATTCAAAATGATCACTCGTCTATGATGATATTCATTCGAATATGCCCCTGGAGGGTATTCAAAAATGAGTTTATTCAGCCATAACTACTTAATTGATCAACGTCTTGAATACATCACCACCATCAGCTATAAAAACCGCACAGCGGATTCTAGCCGCTAAAGTTCCGTTCACCGATGATTTGTGGAAGTTGGGGCAGATAACTGTGCATTGGAAGCGGTGATTGGTATCACTCATACATAAATACGGGGGTGCCAGTCTACTTATTATCGGGAATATTGTCGGGGAAGCTATGCACTGAAGGCAGCAGGTTGGATGCATGGGCGCTGCCGAGGGCGCGACAGGACCATGTCTGACAATGTCTCCAACCATTAATATATCCCGTCTCGTGGTCCTCATCCAGGGGGATGGCAGTGAACAGCGCACCTGAGTTTGCTAGTGGTGGTTCAAGCTTCGTTGACAAGTCATTGTTTGACCTCCCTTGGAGCGTTTCTAGGTGGTTGTGCGAAAAAAGCTCTTCGAGGAAGTCGGTCGACTGGCATAAGGAGCACCTGACCAAGCCACCATAGTCTATAGAGTGAGGTTAGTTTATCTATGTTGGGTGGGTTATTTCTTCCAAAAACCATTCGACGTACTTCAGCATTGTTGACCCGGTGCTCATACCAGACTTGGACAGTGTTCCGAAGACATGGATGGTCAAACACTAAGTATTTTGACATCATCGGCGCGCAGCGGCCGGGTTACTGAGCCGCATGATAGTATGAAGCGCATCGCAGTATTGTAAACTCGACCTGTGATGGATAGACGTAAAAAGAACCCCCCTAGGAAGTCGGTCAGCTTTCTGACACCGGATTACTACATCATTTTTGGTCTTATTACTCTAATCCTCGGGAAAAATCCAGAATGGTTATATTCGCTGACAGGAATCCACCACAAACAAAACTGCAGCTAATAAGCCGGGCAGTTTTAGCGTTGGTCTGTTTGCGGTATACGGACAAATGTGGATCGACTAGCTGATGGTCCATTCGAACTGTAAATCCTCGTCTGTGCTGCACTTTCGGGGTCTTTTCAATCGCAAAATCCAAAATTAGTCATTTCTCTTTGATCTGACTGCAGTTCATGTACGCATTAGAAAGCAAAAGACGATTACCAGACCAGGCAAATGATTCATGAGCACTGCACTGATAACATCCTGAAAACAGTACAATGACAGGGAGTTTGGGGTTACTGTGCCACAATGATATCAGGATATATTCAGGACAGGTTTAAGGCTGATTCCACCTTACTTCCTCAGTTAAAAACCGCTTCAGTGAAGCATACACATGGTACATATTAGGAACAACCACTGTAGTCTGCAAGAACGAATGGCTGTAACAAGGTGCTGCTGGTTTGTTCGGGTAGGTCTGTACTCCCTGCGCAATGCAACCCGGTTTGTGGAAGAAAGAGAAGACAACTGGTGTGGGTGTACATTTTATTGCATACGAGTTGTACGTGATTAGAACAGCGAAAGCACCACAGCCAGTGAGCGACGACCACCAAAAGACGAATAAACTGATCGATATAATGCACAGGTCAACAATACGATGTGAATACAAGGTCAATCGGTGCGCACGTCAATTATGCTTCAAACGAAGATAGAAGTTAGGCACCAGGATTTTGGATGGTTTAGGTAAAAAATCATCACCGTTCACAATGATTCCGCAACATTTACCTTGAAACACGGGAAGCTAACACGTTTATGTTTGCACGCTGAAATCATACCCCGTGGAGTGCTGCAGTTCTTAGCAGCGTTTTGCGTTCTGCTGACCATAAAGACATCATTCGTGTGTTCAACTAAGGAAATCAACTTCCGACATAACACAGTGATTATCAGGTGTTAGCAGTCCCTTACTGCGCTGTCACTTAAAGAAAGTTGTTTCAAATACATCTCTGGGAAAAGTCCACTGTCATTTAAATTATTGAGTGTCCTCTGCAACGCTCGATTGATACTGCGAGTCCGCAACAGGACATACACTCCTAGAAGGAGTTACCAGGATCAAACTGAACCAGTTTCTTTTCTAACTGCAACCATCAGCGTCGTCCCAAGCCGAACAGTTGACATTCGTTAGCATACCGATATTTCCAAAGCGATTTAACACGGTATCTAAGAGTTCAGTGAGGGAACACGGGACGAAATGTCATGGATGGTACACAGGGTGCGCGTTTGGTTCGAGCAATAGCTGATGCCAAGCATGTTGTACTGTGCAAATTGATCCACTCGAAACGTCACTAGAAGTCGAATAAAATCAATATCTAGCTTCCGATCAACTGCTACCACAGAGTTACCTATTGCCAAAGTTCTGGGTTACATGCAGGAGTCAGATGAATAAGCACTTTACTCAGCAGATACCAGGTAGACTGGGGTGTTGACACCTAAGAAATAATGGCCACAAAACCGAATACACTTGCTGTGACAACAGTTTAGTAAAACCCTATATGTGATCACTGACGAAAACACGTTTGGGTGTAAAACCTCTAGGGACGAATATAACGTGGTTCCCACTGTTCTATACCATCGATTTTTCGCCTACATGGTCCTAAAATTGAGGGACGAAGTAAAACACCAATTACTATTGATTAGGTATTTTCTGAGCCTATCTGGGTAAGAGTACCAAGGTGTAACTGACAACTACTACGAGTTTCAGTAGTGACATTTGTGTTTTATCTTGTAGTGCGTATTGTTTGCGTCACCTTCGACATCCCATAATCGTGCATATTTGTTTCTTATTCGTAGGGGAATCTGGCTTTGTTGGAAGTTACGTACGAATGTCTTCTTGCTGGTGGAACCCCCCCCCCCCCAGTATGGTCTTGTTGCCCATTGACAGGCTGAAATCTGAGGACATTTTGTTTAATATTCCAGTGCTCCAAAGATGGATCTGTGTCATCAATGTCTTTGTTAACATGAAATCACACGGATTTTCTGGGGACAATTTGTAATAATTGATATGTTCAGCTGTCAACCAATTTCTGCATGCGATGTACTCCAGTGTCTTCATCTACAATAACATTCGTCCAGTTGTAACACCCTATCGACACCTAGCTGCCGCGCCATCCCAAGGACGCATGAGGGATGAGAGACTGCCAAGCTGCCGAAGGTCAGACAGGAGGGGTCAAGATGTCGGACATGGGTTCGAACCACGGACCTTCCGGTCAGTAAATTCACGCCATAACCACTGAGCTACCTCGAACTCAATCTATAGATGTCATATGAACCAAGAAAAGGTGTATGGGGTTTCTACAATGCTGAAAATGATTGTCGTAGGGATGCACATTGGTTCTTGAATACCTGATGCGTCATACAGTATAGTTCAGACCGCAGAATTTGGGGATCCTAGACAGCTACCGTTTGAAATGGCTCCAAGCAACTGCGCGCCTCTTTGTCGACCATATTGAAACTGCTGTTGTCACTGCTACTTTTTGGGCGAATTCCAAGGGCATGTGTGCTGACATCCCTCGTGTCACCGTTGTAGCTCGACTTACATGATAAATAACGCCTGGCTCGCTGCGACGTTTAGGTCATTGTCCAGAAAACGAATTGAGTAAACGAACTGCGGTCCTCGGCTGAACGAATCAAAGCAGGCATTGATCAGTAATGGACGGAAAATATGGAACGATAAACATATGCTCATATCTGTAGGGTTCATGATAATAAATAAATAATAATTGTTCGGGTATAACACCCATCCGGTGCTAGCTACCGTGCTATCAGAAGAAAGCACGAGGATCGAGATACCGCAACGTCGCCCAATCTCAGACAGTAGAGGTCCGGATGCAGAAGTTGGGTTCAAAACACGGATCTTCCCGTCAGTAGGTTCGCGCACTAATCACTGAGTTCTTCCGAGCCCCAAATTTCGTGGGAGCTGTAATTCTACAAACCACAACAAATCCAAAAAGAATATGACCACACGCTATCTTCCACTTGAACTACAAAGTTTAGAACGGAAATTTGCTCTAGCCGTCCATTCAACCAAATCAGTGATAATGAAAATACAGAGGACAGTGAGCGAGACTCAGGCATAGCGCCAAGAGGGAACTAAAGAATGAAGGAAAAGCTGCTATGATGTCAGCAAGTTCATATCCTTCCATTTAGGCCGAACGTAAACCACTCCTGAAAATGACTGTTTGTTCCTAGGAGTTTTGCAAAGATGTTTCTCCATATGACTGCATATGAACCCTAGCGCCACCGGCAATAATCAAATTATCAATCTCCCGTTACCTACTGTGCCTTTTCCCCACGAAAACAAGGTATGTTCTTGCTCACGAACGGGCATCACTCGGCTTGTACAACTACTTCAATATGTTTGACTGGGAAAATGAAAAGTGGGATGTGGAAGGGGACATAGGACAAACGTTCGAGGTGTCTACACTAAGTCCACCTGGGTAGAAGCTGACAGCATGAACGTCACAGACGTCAGTTAACATATGTTTCAGCGTCTCCAACCGAACACAGTGAGGCTCGTACAATCCCAAATACTGGAGGCGAACGCCAAAGGCACTTAAGCTTTTTGCAACACCTTCCATTCTCTTCCACCAAGTGATTCTATATCCATTTCTAAATTGTGACTACTGAATTCCCTTTCGGAAAAAACGCTCGATCATAAATCAGCTTGTGGAAACAGTGCTTATCCGGTATATTCCAACATCATTGACAACAAAACCTATGTTCTCGTTTTGTGGGAACAACTCATTTAGGACTCCCAGGTTTAACGACGAAGTTTACTGATACAACTGAATGACCTACGAATTAAATAGTTAATTTTGGAAGGAACCTCTTATCTCACCGCCAACACTGACGGTAGAATCAGAGAAGAGCAGTGGTATTTCACTGTCATATAAACATGTCAATTTGTTTGGATAAAGGAAAGAAATATGGCACAAATGACAGACACAGTGACAGCACGAACGCCACTGGCCTCGGCTAGCCACCATACCCTTCAGTGTCTCATCATCATCATCAACGACAGCATGACATCAGTGCTCAACACCAATGCTTCACTGCCGTACAGCCATGACTTATTTGAAAGCCTTATTGTAAAGAAAAGAATAAAGGTGGATGGGGGAGGGACTTAGTGCTAGCTTAACACAATCATTCCGAGGTGCCTACACCTCCAGACATTCACTCAGGCAATCGGGATAGAAACTGACAACAAGAACGCCACTGACAACGGTTGGCAGCCATATCTTGTAGTGTCTCAAACCAGGCACAGTGAGGATCACGCGGTCCCCATCCTGGAAGGCCAAGCGAGTCCAGTGTGAGTGCAAGAGCAGCTTGTTGTCCCGCTTGCTTCAGAGTGCGAACATTGAACGCGGCCAGATAGAGTGGGCGTCGAGGCTTGAGGACTGATCTGGAGATTCCTGAAGATGTCGGCACCATGTGACGAGCAGATGCTGCACGCAAAACCGATGCATGACGAACGGAGTCATGAGTCCTACAAGGAGAGAGTCATTAATGGGATGGGGAGGGGGGGGGAATAAAGAGTATGTGAAGGAGAAAGAAGGGAGGCGTCAGCAGTAGCCTGTTTTCGCTTACCCGCCCTGCTGTATGCAGCAAGTAAGGCGACCCGACTGATGGCACCACGTGACGGCTAACCGCAAGGCAGCGGTGTTTGGCGAGAAATGCAAATGCATTACCATTTCTAAGGAACAAGTGGCCACATGTTCCAAACCCCAACCTGGAGGGCCAGGAGACTGTGTTCGTCAGACCTCTCACCATTGACCAACCTGGTATGAGAGACTCTGTGAGTGTCGCGGGACACTCTCCAGTATAGCTCAATGGATCGTTGAGGTGCGCAAACCGTCACACCACGGTAAGGTCCAGTCTCTTCGTGACGGACCCTTCAGTGTCTACATTTGGACAAGCAAGAGAAAAAAACAATCGTTCAGTTGTAATACCCTTTCGGTGCCCAGCTGCCAAGCCATCCAAAGGAAGGCAGAGGGCTGGGATACTGCCAGGTTGCCCAAACATAGACAGGGGAAATCGAGATGCAAAGGTCGGGTTCGAACCACGGACCTTCCAGACGGTAAATGCACAATCTAACCAGTGAGCCATTTTCGCTCACTGCCGGCATCCGGACATTTTTATGATATTGTTCATCCTCTTCTCTCATGTCATATTCTATCCATCTATAGTTTTTGGCCACTCCGAATAACGCACAGAAACCGACGCTTTACTCAGCACACAGTAATTCGGCATGCATAACCCAGCCAACCTATCCTGCAGGATGCATTCGTTGAGTAAAGTACCCCCTCACAAAAAACGGTCACCTGATCACCTCATTCCGAATGTTTTGGTCACGGCCAATTGCAGCCATGGTTCTGAGATATCAGTGGTCTCGCATCCTTCGCCAAAGTAGCCAGGTTTAGCAGCCGTGAAACAGTACAAACACCACTATAGTCTGCTGTCCCCCGAGACCCAGTGAAACAGTTTTATGACGCCACACGCAGCGCAAATTGGCAAACGCAATTCTGGCTTTCGAGATCCACGTGCTCACTTCGTCTGTCACACTACGATCAGATCTAATGGGCCTTTAAAAAAAATGTAGTGTCCCAGAACCTCCAGTGTCACTCCTTGAATTCTCAGAGGCACTTCCTGTACGTTGACCTTGCAGTTTGTGGGTGCGAAGCGCAAGCCCAACTGGCCAGCTTTTCAAAAATGAGAACGTCGTCTGCATACTCCAGAACGACATGGTTCTCGCTAGCAAAGATCTGAACACCAGTGTTCGCCTCATTACATCGAAAACAGCAGAAGTAAACAAAGATGGGGAGAGTGGACATTCTTGTTGGACACCATGGACAGCTCCCAATATATTCTCAGACCCCCTCACAAGTATGCCAGCACAAACAGTGAATGATATTCACAAACTTCTGGGGCATACACTGTTGCGAAAGGGTGTTCGAAGGAACTAACCAGGAACTAACAGAATCGCACTCACTCTTGAAGTCAAGGAACACCAACAACGCATATCGTTGCTTTAACACCTGACGGAGTCTGAAAGTGTGACCCACAGGGCATGTTCGGGATCGAAATCCTGCTTGGTGTTCTTGGGTCCTCCCTTTACGCAATTTCGGAAGACGACGCAGTGTAGTCACAATGGGGACCAAGCTAATTCCTGTGATTGGCACACTAACTACGAACACCCTTTTGAAAAATGGGCCCCACTATGAACTCAATTCAGTTGGTTGGGACGGTCCCCAAGATGGAGGTCCCCCCAGATGGAGGTAAGTTGGACAAGCATCAAGTATCGGAGGTGCGCAACCAGAGGTTATCGGAAACCGCTGAGGAAACTAATTCAACAATTGTATTGGGTTTTGAGATCTCATTTCAGACAGGCTCAATCGCACTTATACCCCCACTTCAGCTCAATGGGCTTTGAAAGTACACAAACCGTCACACCGCGGTAAGGTCCAATCTTTTCGGGAAAGCATATCACACAAAACCTCGAAACCAAAGTCACTGATACGCTTTTCATGGTAAAAACGCCGTAGCATCCTTTCGGTGGCCAGCTACCACCCGAAGTAAGCACGAGAAGCGAGATACTGTCAGGTTGTCTAAGTTTAAATACGAGTTGTCAAGATGCAGAGGTCGGGTTCGAACCAGGGACCTACAGGTCAGTAATTCCGATCAGAAAGACAGCTCGACACCCAATAAAAGCAAAACAGGATCCGTGCTGAGCAACACTACGGCGTTAAAAATTCAAACGGGACCACTCAGTTCAGAGTCCTGGCTAGCGGACAAAATGGAGACTCTTCTAGACATGCTAAAGTAGGAACTGTGAGAATTAAGCGGAACTTACATTCACCCAGTGACAAATGGGAATAATTTGATCTCAGTAGATCGTAGAAAGCTCGCTGTTAGGATGATCATACATGGTGAAACCAACCCTAGACTATTCCATGAGTTTCATCCGACAAAAATACTGTGACGGCCACGTGCATTCGAAGGGCGAAACCGGTCGTGGGTAGTCGAAGAATTTTCAGCAACTTTATGAGCATTAAGCATATATATATATATATATATATACATATATTCGAAATATTTCAACTGTCACGTCGT
>NW_008751821.1:779917-794336 GCF_000715545.1 Opisthorchis viverrini | reverse complement strand
ATACATATATATATATATACATATATATATATATATATATATATATATATATTCGAATTATTTCAACTGTCACGTCGTGGCAGTTGGCAGATTTTCCAGGATTAAATCGTCGTTTTCATAATCTACCTGGCTCTTATAAGCTCGATTTCACGTCATTCGGACGCCTATACGAGAACATCTGTTGTCGCAAGCCTAATCCCTTTTAGTTGGCGCTCTTTGCTCACACCAGTCATATTCGCAAATCAATCGTCAATGGAAAATTGTGGTGCTCACTTAGTGTATTGAATACATTGTGACAATATCAGCAGCAGGAAAGTCATTGAAGTGTCTCACCTTGCAAGTACGAAGTTACATCTTTGACTTATACATAGCAGCTGTTTGAAAACACAACAGTAAAATGTGCCGACCAGACAGGAAGTTAATCACTGCAATAGCACCCACTAACATTTAAAAATGTTCGCATACGGTTTGTTGTAACTATACCACCAACTGCGAAGGCCTATGAAATTTAGGAACAGTCACACAATCAAATAACGAACTATGGCGCTTTACGCAGAGTGGGTACCAAAGGAACCCAAATCGCGTTGGGTCATTTGTAAGAGAGCTTGGATTGCTTTTAACGGAGAAACCCCTACGATGCACGCGGATTACTGGACCCCACCCAACGCAGTCCTGCATCATTCTTGAGCTTACTAGGTGGCGTATATTTTCCATTACATTTCGTTTGGTGCAAGCTCATTTTCTACAAATGCAGGCTCAATCTCCACAGCTGACCACTTGCGTTCATCAGTTGGTTGTCTGTGGTTTCATTTCCATTTTACGAGATGGCTAACGTGGTTGGAGTGCGGATTTGCTGATCGGAAGGTCCGCGGTTCGAACCAGACCTCTGCCGCTCGATTAACCCCGTCTAGGCTTGGGTAACCTGGCATCACCCCACCACTCGTGCTTCCTTCGGGTGGTATGGTACCTAGGAACCGAAAGGATGTTACAGCTGAATGGTATATTTATTTCTGTTTTGCGTACCCTATTTGATCACTCGCTTGTGTTCATTTGGTCCAAGTTCCGCAGACGAGTAACACGCTAACGGACAGATAGAATTGGGATGGGGGCCCAGTGGAACTGACATTTCTTCCGGAATGACATAATGGTAGGCTACCCACCAGCGGAAGTTGCTCATATTCAGCCTAAATTTTCTTAATACCCCAAAAATGAAGATGATGATATCCATACGCTTGGATAGTGTATGGACGTAGAGGAGCCGCGAACTCGACTACTTGTATTAGAGTTCCAGGAATGAAGACCACGTCCGCTGGATAGCAAGAATACGCACAAGAAGGCTTGTAGGAATGGAACGGCACGTTCAAAACAAACATGGCCTGATTGGTGGATGCGAGCAGTGATGTGCATTTGGTCACTTCCCTGGGTGTCCGACATGTTTAAGGCTAGGCCCAACGTAATTGTAGAGAGGCGTGAATAATGATGGGTGTCTTCAGCAGTCGCATGTCTTCGATTACCACCCCTGGTGTATGCAGAGAGAAGGTGAGAGGAGCATTACAAAAAGCGGCCATCTTTGAGTGGTTCAAAAACCGTGATTTTTGGCCAACCCTTAATCCTGAATGGTAGTTGCACTATGGAGTAAAAATCTGTGGCGCCAAAATTGAGTTGGACTGTCCTGATGTACCAACTAAAATGTCATCACCTACAGTATAGCGTGATTAACTCAGGTTTGAGGCGAACCGGAAGCAAGGCAACATCGAAGTTCATCAGTTGGTCAGCAGTATAAGGTGTAAGGATGCGCTCACCGCACCCATTTTCCAACTTTTTTCAACCCAGTAAATGACGCTGCCTTGTGGATTTTGTTTGATTGTTGATGAGTCCGCAACTTTCTGGCAAAATTTCTGCTAGTATAGAGATCGAAGGCGTGTGGTACAATTATTTTGTGGGCGCACAGATGCAAGAACCTGGCGAGTAAGCATACACGAAAGTATCCCTGAAAGAACATCAACAGCCATCCTGACAAAGGTATTAGCACTCACGAATCACCATGAAGGGAACACTATCCTCTTTTTGAGGTCCTTATGGTGAGACAATGGTGTAGTCACTCTCTATGATGCAAACTAGTACAGGCTCCTAGCCGCTCCAAGTACTTTGACAAGTAGATACTAGAAAACCTTGCTAACGGGTCTTCCGTCTTGGATGTAGACCTGAGTCTGGGGAACTCTGGGCAGTCACTGTTAAGAGCTACAGGGGGGTCCCGAGATCGATTCCAGGTTAGATCCCGCGGGTCATAAAGGGTAGTCTCTTACGGGAGTAATGCTTGCTAACTCACCTCGCATGCCCAATCACGCCAAGGTTTTAACAGTATACTCCTAATAATTGGATCAGCATCAGGAACACAGGCTCGAGGCGATAAGTAGATAATGTAGTAACCAGAGCATGAAACCCCAATGAACAAGGCACAGAGGTCATGTGGAGATTTTAACTGCACAAGTGCACTTTCAACGCGGTGGAGACCTATGTGACTAAACGGAATCAGATCCTCCACTTCCGTCAGTGATGCTTGGGACGACTAGAACGAAATAGTTCGCCATGAACCTAGAAAAGTCGATTTGTTCCCCTCGAGGAACAAACACGATGACAGGCAATCTCACACCTCCGTGGATTCGGAAACACGCAGTTCAACCTCCCACATACCAGTAAACTACCGGACGACTGACATCAAAATTAACCAGACTCGATGCATACACTCTGTTGCAATGAGACGACTTCTTGTTGTTGCCTGTCGGTTCATTGGGATGATGAGATCAGAAACAACCACGTACACCGAACAGACCTGATGCAGAAACCTCGGAATGGGCTGTGAAACTGCGGAACCGCCAAATAGGTAGAAATTTGAGAAGCCACGTATTTGTGGAGACACAAGGGCCGGCAGTGAGATGGTGGAACGTTTGGAAATTTAAAAAATAGTTTACCGTGGATCGAAATTTATTAAACTTTTGGAATAACAACCAAGTTAAGCTTCCTCATTCTCTTCCTCTTCGAACTCTCCCTCTTCTTCAGCGGTGGCATCTTGGTATTGTTGATATTCACTCACCAAGTCATTCATATTTGATTCCGCTTCCGTAAATTCCATCTCGTCCATACCCTCACCCGTATACCAATGCAAGAAGGCTTTGCGACGGAACATAGCGGTGAATTGCTCCGACACGCGCTTGAACAGTTCCTGGATTGCCGTACTGTTTCCGATGAACGTCACTGACATCTTCAAACCTCGTGGAGGTATATCACAAACTGCGGTCTTAACATTGTTTGGAATCCACTCCACAAAGTAGCTGGAATTCTTGTTCTGCACGTTCAACATTTGTTCGTCGACCTCCTTCATCGACATGCGACCGCGGAACATTGCGGCCACCGTCAAGTATCTTCCGTGACGGGGATCACAAGCAGCCATCATGTTCTTTGCGTCGAACATCTGCTGTGTAAGCTCAGGAACAGTCAAGGCCCGGTACTGCTGGCTACCACGGCTAGTAAGTGGAGCGAAACCAGGCATGAAAAAGTGAAGACGCGGGAAGGGGACCATATTCACTGCAAGTTTGCGCAAGTCAGCATTCAACTGACCAGGAAAACGAAGACAAGTGGTAACGCCGGACATAGTAGCGCTGACCAGATGGTTCAAATCCCCATAAGTGGGTGTTGTCAGCTTCAAAGTGCGGAAACAGATATCATACAAGGCTTCGTTGTCGATACAGTACGTCTCATCCGTATTCTCCACCAGCTGATGTACGGAAAGGGTGGCGTTGTAGGGCTCCACGACTGTGTCCGAAACCTAGAATAGAGATATGAGAAGCCAAAAGCGGGTTACCTTCGGGGAAGGAACAACAGAGAATGTGTTCATAATTCTGTCGGGATATTCCTCGCGGATTTTCGAGATAAGTAGTGTCCCCATGCCAGAGCCAGTGCCGCCTCCCAATGAGTGAGTCAACTGAAATCCTTGCAGGCAATCGCAAGACTCTGCTTCTTTGCGCACGACGTCAAGCACGGAATCCACCAACTCAGCCCCTTCGGTGTAGTGTCCCTTCGCCCAATTATTACCGGCTCCGCTCTGACCGAAGACAAAATTGTCCGGACGGAAGAGTTGGCCAAAAGGACCAGCTCGGACACTGTCCATTGTACCAGGTTCCAAATCGACAAGCACAGCACGTGGTACGTACTTCCCACCGGTCGCCTCATTGTAGTACACGTTGATACGCTCTAACTGCAGATCGGAATCGCCGTGGTAGGTCCCCGTTGGGTCTATTCCATGTTCGTCGGAGATAACCTCCCAAAACTAACGTTGAATGTTAGGAAAACTGAATGCCGACTACCTACCTTGGCACCAATCTGGTTACCACACTGACCTGCCTGAATATGCACAATTTCACGCATGTCAATTAACCGCGTACTCCGAAGACGGCACGGAGAATTTCAAATTCGAATGGGGCGCAGGTTATATACCCGTCTGGAGGTCGTTGGAGGAAACGCCAAAATAGCGATGTAGTTTATTTAAACAAATACCAACCCTCTATCCCCACACAGAACCCGTCAGATGCCCATAGCATTTGAGTAGATTAAGTGAGCATTGTCTTCGCTTTTCACACATCATATATTCGGATGAGTAGGGCGTCCGCCATTTATGCTTCATTGTCCTGAACAGCTACTTAAGTGACAAAGATGGCTCGGGAGTACAGAGATAGATACAGGTTTTCAGGATAAAGAGTACCCGTTTTTATCGCTTGTCACAACTTCCGCGCTTCGAGCGTTAAGTGAAAGGCAGCTGTGTTGTCACTTTTGTTTCCAAATGAAATAGTCGCGGAAGTGGATATTATTAACAACAATAATCATAATTTTTATTCTCAGCTTGTGGTCGGCATACCGTCTGGCGTGATCATACGTTTAAAGTCAGAATGAAGCATGACTGGCGTTCTCGGGGAGTGGGGATTGCGGGAATAGAGGAAAATGTCACAAACAGTGGGAAATATCAGAGGAAATAATAATGATATTTTTCTTTCCCAACTTGTAGGAAACAATGGACAAATACATAGCCGGCTGACATGAACTAAAACTGAAAACCATTACTGGCCATGAGTGATCTTGAACAGCTGGTAAATGGCCGGATCACAACGAACGAAAGTGTAGGTCCGGAAGGAATAATTCGAACTGAATGGAAAGTTGTGTCTCAGAAATGTGGTTTAATCTGAAACCAAGCAGACTCACTGGCTGCACTTTTGTACGGACGTCAGGTGCAAGGGATAGGTTGGATAGAGAAATGGCGCTAATGCCTAGGGCACCTAACACTATACGGAATTGGACTTGTGATAGAGGCAAGCCGAAATTTCCGCAGAAAACCAGGCAGGTCAAATTTGGGCAAAAATTCATCGTCCCAGAGACTATTGGGTCAGATGAAAAATTTGCCCGTAGTTGCATTTAAGGACTCGAGTGGGCGAGGGGCTTGCTGTTGGGATTCTGAAGGAAACGGTTGCGGGAGTACCATTACACTACATATGACATTGCCATACCATCATCGCACTGAAGTGCTTCGGTTTATGGACAGGGCCGTAACAATCGTCATAGGTGCCACGATAGGAGGGGGTAAGCATTTCCGTGGCAGCTGGATCTGGATTACATGAGGGGATTGATACAAAGAGTCAGACGCATGCAGGGTCACGGATAATTTCCCTTAAGTTGGAGGATCGCGTGAGCGCAGATCGAGAACCAGCCAGACTCAGTGAATAACAGTTCAACGCGGCGTTTGGCTACTGCAGCCAAAGTTTGAAGCTTGGGAATTGGGGCAACGAGAGGGGGTAGAATGAAAGCGGTAGCGTGTGGCGAATGTCAGGAGGCATAAGATAATACGGTGTCACTGGAAAAATCTAAAAGGGAGCGATGGCAAGCTAAGTAGACCCAGGAGAGGGTCGCTGATCTAGATACCAATTACTAGTTGGGCCAGATTACGTGCCTAGTTTAAGGAAGGTAAGAACTTTGTCGTCGAGGTAGCTAGCAGGGGGCTAGCTGTTGGACTAGTTGGAACGGGCGGTAGTTTTTAGCTTACCAAAGAATCATGACATAGGGTCTCCGTTGTGCAAAAAGGGTTAACGTGAACAGCGACAGTAGACAAGTAAAAAGCGAAAGGCAACAACATCCTAGACAATGGATAAGAATTGTGGCTTTACTGAGATCTACTACGTTAACCTAACAGGAAAGTAAGATTAAGGATCACCAGTCGCCGAGACACTGTTATCAACTCCAGAAAACAAATGGTGCATGACAAAAAACAACCAGTAAGAGCTATCTTTGACTGCTTGTAATCGGAAAACAATAAGTTATTTGCATTTTGCACGTAGGATCGCTCTAGATGACAGGAGGGAAGAGCATGTGCGCTGTTTGCATGATGAAGTGAACTTAGGGTGGTGTGACCCAACTAACACGAAGGTGGCAACTCCGTGCACTTCGACGTTAGCCGTGAGTCTCACACAGTACCTCCAGGTCTCCCCAAGCATGTGTTAAAACAAACAAATGTACAGCTACCATTCGCTTTTATTTCTTGGTGTTGCGAGACAAGCGACAACCGGGACAAGTTCAATCCAGATGCAGACAAACAGCAATGGTGCCCTTTTTCGTTTTGCTGAATTAAAGGACACACTGAGAACCACGGGCAATGAGCAATACATGCGTGCTAGGGGAAAGCACGGAATCCACCAACTCAGCCCCTTCGGTGTAGTGTCCCTTCGCCCAATTATTACCGGCTCCGCTCTGACCGAAGACAAAATTGTCCGGACGGAAGAGTTGGCCAAAAGGACCAGCTCGGACACTGTCCATTGTACCAGGTTCCAAATCGACAAGCACAGCACGTGGTACGTACTTCCCACCGGTCGCCTCATTGTAGTACACGTTGATACGCTCTAACTGCAGATCGGAATCGCCGTGGTAGGTCCCCGTTGGGTCTATTCCATGTTCGTCGGAGATAACCTCCCAAAACTAACGTTGAATGTTAGGAAAACTGAATGCCGACTACCTACCTTGGCACCAATCTGGTTACCACACTGACCTGCCTGAATATGCACAATTTCACGCATGTCAATTAACCGCGTACTCCGAAGACGGCACGGAGAATTTCAAATTCGAATGGGGCGCAGGTTATATACCCGTCTGGAGGTCGTTGGAGGAAACGCCAAAATAGCGATGTAGTTTATTTAAACAAATACCAACCCTCTATCCCCACACAGAACCCGTCAGATGCCCATAGCATTTGAGTAGATTAAGTGAGCATTGTCTTCGCTTTTCACACATCATATATTCGGATGAGTAGGGCGTCCGCCATTTATGCTTCATTGTCCTGAACAGCTACTTAAGTGACAAAGATGGCTCGGGAGTACAGAGATAGATACAGGTTTTCAGGATAAAGAGTACCCGTTTTTATCGCTTGTCACAACTTCCGCGCTTCGAGCGTTAAGTGAAAGGCAGCTGTGTTGTCACTTTTGTTTCCAAATGAAATAGTCGCGGAAGTGGATATTATTAACAACAATAATCATAATTTTTATTCTCAGCTTGTGGTCGGCATACCGTCTGGCGTGATCATACGTTTAAAGTCAGAATGAAGCATGACTGGCGTTCTCGGGGAGTGGGGATTGCGGGAATAGAGGAAAATGTCACAAACAGTGGGAAATATCAGAGGAAATAATAATGATATTTTTCTTTCCCAACTTGTAGGAAACAATGGACAAATACATAGCCGGCTGACATGAACTAAAACTGAAAACCATTACTGGCCATGAGTGATCTTGAACAGCTGGTAAATGACCGGATCACAACGAACGAAAGTGTAGGTCCGGAAGGAATAATTCGAACTGAATGGAAAGTTGTGTCTCAGAAATGTGGTTTAATCTGAAACCAAGCAGACTCACTGGCTGCACTTTTGTACGGACGTCAGGTGCAAGGGATAGGTTGGATGGAGAAATGGCGCTAATGCCTAGGGCCAACCTAACACTACGGAATTGGACTTGTGATAGAGGCAAGCCGAAATTTCCGCAGAAAACCAGGCAGGTCAAATTTGGGCAAAAATTCATCGTCCCAGAGACTATTGGGTCAGATGAAAAATTTGCCCGTAGTTGCATTTAAGGACTCGAGTGGGCGAGGGGCTTGCTGTTGGGATTCTGAAGGAAACGGTTGCGGGAGTACCATTACACTACATATGACATTGCCATACCATCATCGCACTGAAGTGCTTCGGTTTATGGACAGGGCCGTAACAATCGTCATAGGTGCCACGATAGGAGGGGGTAAGCATTTCCGTGGCAGCTGGATCTGGATTACATGAGGGGATTGATACAAAGAGTCAGACGCATGCAGGGTCACGGATAATTTCCCTTACGTTGGAGGATCGCGTGAGCGCAGATCGAGAACCAGCCAGACTCAGTGAATAACAGTTCAACGCGGCGTTTGGCTACTGCAGCCAAAGTTTGAAGCTTGGGAATTGGGGCAACGAGAGGGGGTAGAATGAAAGCGGTAGCGTGTGGCGAATGTCAGGAGGCATAAGATAATACGGTGTCACTGGAAAAATCTAAAAGGGAGCGATGGCAAGCTAAGTAGACCCAGGAGAGGGTCGCTGATCTAGATACCAATTACTAGTTGGGCCAGATTACGTGCCTAGTTTAAGGAAGGTAAGAACTTTGTCGTCGAGGTAGCTAGCAGGGGGCTAGCTGTTGGACTAGTTGGAACGGGCGGTAGTTTTTAGCTTACCAAAGAATCATGACATAGGGTCTCCGTTGTGCAAAAAGGGTTAACGTGAACAGCGACAGTAGACAAGTAAAAAGCGAAAGGCAACAACATCCTAGACAATGGATAAGAATTGTGGCTTTACTGAGATCTACTACGTTAACCTAACAGGAAAGTAAGATTAAGGATCACCAGTCGCCGAGACACTGTTATCAACTCCAGAAAACAAATGGTGCATGACAAAAAACAACCAGTAAGAGCTATCTTTGACTGCTTGTAATCGGAAAACAATAAGTTATTTGCATTTTGCACGTAGGATCGCTCTAGATGACAGGAGGGAAGAGCATGTGCGCTGTTTGCATGATGAAGTGAACTTAGGGTGGTGTGACCCAACTAACACGAAGGTGGCAACTCCGTGCACTTCGACGTTAGCCGTGAGTCTCACACAGTACCTCCAGGTCTCCCCAAGCATGTGTTAAAACAAACAAATGTACAGCTACCATTCGCTTTTATTTCTTGGTGTTGCGAGACAAGCGACAACCGGGACAAGTTCAATCCAGATGCAGACAAACAGCAATGGTGCCCTTTTTCGTTTTGCTGAATTAAAGGACACACTGAGAACCACGGGCAATGAGCAATACATGCGTGCTAGGGGAAGGGTGGTGAGTAAACGAACGCACCATGGTGCGGCGTAACAGGTTGCCCCTCCCTGCAGGGCGTACCCATCCACCACACGAGGTTTTCATCCCTCGTGCACGCTACCAGATCTGCAGGGTGACGAGCCGCCAAGCAGTCATAATTGTGGTTTGTGCATTATTGATTAACACCATCGGTCGTGGAGGAGCCAGGCCAGCAAAACAGCTCAGTCATTTCAAACAAGCAAACAGCAAACAACCACTGGAGGAGGCAAGTCGCGGAGTCTATGGGAGTAGAATGGAGATGTTCAAAGCCTGGTTACTATGGCCAAACAAAGATGAAGCAGTGGTGTGAACTGCCTTGTCAAGTAGAGGTGCACTAGTGTTACGTGGTTGTGTGTGAATGAGTGCGCTGTGAAGCCAAACGAGTAACTCATTCGTAGCACATCTTCAGACCCATCATTTAATGTGCATGCGCTGCGCCTGTTCAGGGGGCCCAGAATGGACCAGGACAGCAAGGAACTACGGATTCGGTTTGGTTAGAGTTATTTAAGTCCAGTCAAAATAAAGCCCAGACATTAAATAAACCTGACATAATTATTCAGGGACGGAATCAGGAATGAAGAACTAGAAATAATTTGACTGGGTACAGAAGCTTAAGGCCGGAGGGAGGAAATACAACCGGGTCAGTGGAGACGGGTCTGACGACATTTAAGATGGAGGAACCAGATACTCTCTGCAACACAACCACGCTTCAGACAGCAGAGGGAAATTTAGTCACAAGAAGTGAACGTCTGCATAAGCGATGGATAAAGCCGTAAACTGTAGACCACAACATTTAGAAGGATGGTTGTCACATTTGTAGGTTGATGCTAAGGGGCTCGGGCTGGTGAGCGTAAATACTAGGACCTAGTAACAGAACAGTCGGTATGAGTGCGCGGATTAGATGGGTTTACAGCCTATTTCAAAAAGTGTCTTGTGCAAGCTCAGGCGCAAAAAGGCGCTCAGCTCCCTCAATAGAAAGTTAAAGATCGATGGCACTTCGGAAGCATACCTGAGATGAGATGGTATGGATATAAGATGGGAGTTTGTTCAATAGTTTGGAACACAGGTGAAGAAAAAAGTTTTCTGAAGACGTTTCGACATGTCAACAATGGGAGGAATCACCCAAAGTTGCAGATATTATAGGGAGTACAGGAAGAAAACTCGGGGCAGCGGTCAGCTATGTAGACCTCCCGTAGATCACGCTATGCTGAAGGCCTAGAGTCAACCTGATGCACCTTAGCCATGGTAAATCCAGCCCAAGTTACAAACAGCAAAGGCGATGCGGCAGTGTGGATGACGCCTAAAACAAGGACTTAGTAAACAAGCACCGCACATTCTCCACAGCAGTCCGGTATGCCTGAGAATACTGTGAGGCAAATTCAGGGCTGGATTCAAGAATGGGTCTTACGGGTTACTTAAAACTGGCAATTAAACATGATTTATTAAGAAATGATAGGCGAACGTAGGCACAGTGCTTGCCAGCTTTAGCCACTCTGTAACTTGCATGTTGGTTAAAGCCAAATGCACAGGAATAACCAAAGCCTAGTTCTCTCACTTCGGAAAGAGCAAGAATCGTGAGTCCATTTAAATTAAGCATCCCAGAAGGAATCTGGAATCAATGTGACAGGGATTGGCATTTTTCAAACAGTGAAAGACAGGAGTGTTAGGGCCAGAGAGATAAGGAATTGAGATCAAACTGAATGTTAGCAAGAGTAGAAACGGATTCGCTGGTCTAAAACGTGCAAGCTGTCTTAATGTCATCATGGGTCAGAAAAGGGAATCCATGGGTGATCTAATCAGTGACGTTATTGATGTGTAGTAAGGACAGTAAGGGGTCAAGCACACCAACCTGAATAACTCCGCTAGTAGTGGGGGAGGCCAATAAAGAGTTATCACCTATTTTAATAGCCTGGGTTCTCCCAGTGATTTAAGAAGTAAACCATCGCAGTAGCGGACCACCAAACCCCGTAGATCGTAATTTGTTGAGGAGTGCTCCGTGGGGAGCTTGGTAGAACGCCTTGCGAATATCAAGATAGATAAGAAAAATACACAGCCCGGCATTGCGGGCGGCCGAAATATGATCGAAGAAATCAACCCAGCATGTGGTACCTGAACGCCGTGTCATAACCTTCACTGCCGACTGCTAAGGGTTTTGGTGTTGAGCAGGTAATCCATGACAGGGACTTTGATAAGGCGCTTAATGGTACGGGAGAGTAAGCAGGTATGTTGGATGCCACGATAGCCGGCTAGAGTAGTTCGCGGACCTGACTTATGGTAAGGAACAATAGTAGAATGCTTCCACTGAATTGGAACTGTTTTGATAGGGAAAATGTAGTTGTGTGCCAGTGTGACTCGGCCGAAAATCCCGATGACTTACAAATTGCTCGTTTTTAAATTGGGCGGTTTTCCTCATTCTTCCATGTCACTCGGGCAAAATACGAACAATGGTGCAGGTGTACCACTTTCGGAAGCCAAATATGTCAGAATTGAGCCAGAATGTACGTGGCCCAATGGGTGTGGATCAAGCACTTCAAGATATCCTCCATAGGCCACGAATATTTTCAGGGTCTGTCACCACCGGAGGCTCCGAGGGCGAGACCAGACTCTCCGCCGGCCAGAGTCACGCGCACCCTTTCCGTTAACAGGTAAGTTGAGCTCTAACACCCGGGTTTTTCGGGAATTTCGCCTCTATATTGATGTCTTCAGCGTCTGTTTCCCATAATTCTAGGTTGTTATTGAAGAGGAGAAGACAGCTTGATATGGTTCGAGTAAAAACACCCGCGTTAGTGACCTGAGGCCAGAACAATAGGGACTCACTTCCATGGTCCTCGATCACTCCCGTTCACAAACCGCCATATTTCTCTAGTTTGTAGATTACTGGGTTACAGAAAACCCGGAAGAAATCTTTCGGGGAGTCCAAAATTTTGACACAGTGTAGTATTACATTGTCTTTTGCTTCGATCATGTTATTCTTACAAAAGAGCGTCACCTCAATGAATGCAGACTTTGTTGTGGATGCTGGTATCGCTTTGTTTAGCAATTCGTTGGGTTTTACTTGTTTTCCGACACTGCTTCGGACTACTATCCATCATATACACAGTATATCGGTGAGACCCGAAGGTCTTCAGTAAGCTGGCACCAAGAGATATACCTTCGAACAATGGGGATGGTCTCTGCCTCCCTCAAGTTAATTGGTCCAGAACTCACCCAATTTTACTGTTTGAAAAAAAAACATAAATTAGCTGGTTGTCAGCGTAACCGTCTCCTTCCTTGTATGTGGGACCAGGTCTTTGGAGGCTAAGGGATTTCGATTTTCGTAAGACGTTGCGGTAATGCACCGCATGGAACTGTCAATGGGGATCGAGCGTTCCTTTATGGTTTGAAAGGTAGATTCACTAAGCAGGTCAGAATGGTGCAAGATGGCTCAGGGCATGCCGAAAACGTCAGGCCACTGGATCATGAGCAGGCAGTCCGTCTTGGAGCAAATCGCTCTTCAAACTTTCTTGTTGTTCGTCTAACTAATTTCTTTTTTTGAAGACGAAATCAAAATACGGCTAGTTGGTGACCGACAATTAGTTAGCGTGTGCTCCAAATATTTATGCATTTGTTCAACAGCAGTTAAATCTGTAGCACAGAGTTCTGACTTTTGAAAATTTTTCGGATATATTTCCGGATCACTGGTATACAGAATGAGCGTCGAGTCTTCCCAGAATGGTGACTTAACCGCTGTACATGTTGCGGCGGCAACAGAAACTCAAACACAACGCTTCTGCCAGCGACGGAATAAATTTAAATAGTATTCGGTGGTTAAGCATTTATGACTTGATACAATGGAAGCTGCGGAGGTAAGAGGTCACTGCGACCAGGCGGGGTTGTAAATACCAGTTTACCCTGCAAACAGCCGCTGTTCGTCTGATCGGAGTCCATAACGAATGACTGCAGCCCTTGAGTCATTCCTGGCGGTTGACTGAGCAGGTTAGCAATGGGTTCCGTCTTTTTCAGCATCACTGTGGTTTTTAAGACGGTTTAGGTGCGACAACGTTTGTTCTGGAACGCCTTTTGAAAATGAAGTGATCCAGCAACAGGCGTATGTAGCAGTGAGCTTCAGGTCTGATATCCATGTAGTGTGCGGGTCGCACAGGCAATTTTTGAGTCTTGCAGTGAGCTATCACAAAAGGGCCTGAATTGTCCAACGTCAAAAGTACCCAGAAGAAATCAGATTATGTTGGTTTAGTCATTCTCCGACAGCCTTTGTGGTTGGTAGATTTGGACCGAGTTTGTCATGGTTCGTTTAAATAGCGTACTGGCACATTATTGTGATATTCGCACCGAAGACTCTGATTTGGGTCGAGTCTCTCTAAGGGCAAAACTGTTTAACATGATGAAGCAGTTGTTGCGGAGGCAATATAGCGATACCCTTCTAGGAAATTTCCCGGACCTTGGAGTGCACAAGTGTCGTAGACAAACGGTGGCTTTCGGATTGCCGTCGAATCAGATGCTTGTATAAGGGCCAGACCCTCCATGCCCCTAACCCGGGATCGACGAGCGCGCTAGTTATGACAGCGGTGTCCGGAAGCATTTAGCATATCGCATATCTTCATAAACTTGATGCTGCATGTGACCCACCAACACTTGAAGAAGTCAGTTCTTAATGATGTACCTCCCTCTGAAAACCATAAGTGCATGGAGTGTCACTCCCGGGTCCCTCAAGGCAGTACGCTTGACCGCATTTTGCTTGAACGACAAAAACGGCTCTCTCAACAATGCGCAACGTGCTTGGGAGCATATGCGTGATTTGAGGGCTCCGAAAGTCAAAACAGTTGAGTATTGCTTAATACGGATGCAGTTCATGGATAAAAATGTTGTCTTACGGTTGCTGACATTACAGGCCATCCTCTGTTTTACCCGAAAGGTTCCAGCGTTGCGAGTCGGAGCGGCGCTTTATTAGCTGCAAAGACAACTTACTAAACACCGTTCATTTAGTTGTC
>NW_008751821.1:745613-779181 GCF_000715545.1 Opisthorchis viverrini | reverse complement strand
AGTAAAAACACCCGCGTTAGTGACCTGAGGCCAGAACAATAGGGACTCACTTCCATGGTCCTCGATCACTCCCGTTCACAAACCGCCATATTTCTCTAGTTTGTAGATTACTGGGTTACAGAAAACCCGGAAGAAATCTTTCGGGGAGTCCAAAATTTTGACACAGTGTAGTATTACATTGTCTTTTGCTTCGATCATGTTATTCTTACAAAAGAGCGTCACCTCAATGAATGCAGACTTTGTTGTGGATGCTGGTATCGCTTTGTTTAGCAATTCGTTGGGTTTTACTTGTTTTCCGACACTGCTTCGGACTACTATCCATCATATACACAGTATATCGGTGAGACCCGAAGGTCTTCAGTAAGCTGGCACCAAGAGATATACCTTCGAACAATGGGGATGGTCTCTGCCTCCCTCGAGTTAATTGGTCCAGAACTCACCCAATTTTACGGTTTGAAAAAAAACATAAATTAGCTGGTTGTCAGCGTAACCGTCTCCTTCCTTGTATACCAGGCCAGGTCTTTGGAGGCTAAGGGATTTCGATTTTCGTAAGACGTTGCGGTAATGCACCGCATGGAACTGTCAATGGGGATCTTCCTTTATGTTATGGTTTGAAAGGTAGATTCACTAAGCAGGTCAGAATGGTGCAAGATGGCTCAGGGCATGCCGAAAACGTCAGGCCACTGGATCATGAGCAGGTAGTCCGTCTTGGAGCAAATCGCTCTTCAAACTTTCTTGTTGTTCGTCTAACTAATTTCTTTTTTTGAAGACGAAATCAAAATACGGCTAGTTGGTGACCGACAATTAGTTAGCGTGTGCTCCAAATATTTATGCATTTGTTCAACAGCAGTTAAATCTGTAGCACAGAGTTCTGACTTTTGAAAATTTTTCGGATATATTTCCGGATCACTGGTATACAGAATGAGCGTCGAGTCTTCCCAGAATGGTGACTTAACCGCTGTACATGTTGCGGCGGCAACAGAAACTCAAACACAACGCTTCTGCCAGCGACGGAATAAATTTAAATAGTATTCGGTGGTTAAGCATTTATGACTTGATACAATGGAAGCTGCGGAGGTAAGAGGTCACTGCGACCAGGCGGGGTTGTAAATACCAGTTTACCCTGCAAACAGCCGCTGTTCGTCTGATCGGAGTCCATAACGAATGACTGCAGCCCTTGAGTCATTCCTGGCGGTTGACTGAGCAGGTTAGCAATGGGTTCCGTCTTTTTCAGCATCACTGTGGTTTTTAAGACGGTTTAGGTGCGACAACGTTTGTTCTGGAACGCCTTTTGAAAATGAAGTGATCCAGCAACAGGCGTATGTAGCAGTGAGCTTCAGGTCTGATATCCATGTAGTGTGCGGGTCGCACAGGCAATTTTTGAGTCTTGCAGTGAGCTATCACAAAAGGGCCTGAATTGTCCAACGTCAAAAGTACCCAGAAGAAATCAGATTATGTTGGTTTAGTCATTCTCCGACAGCCTTTGTGGTTGGTAGATTTGGACCGAGTTTGTCATGGTTCGTTTAAATAGTGTACTGGCACATTATTGTGATATTCGCACCGAAGACTCTGATTTGGGTCGAGTCTCTCTAAGGGCAAAACTGTTTAACATGATGAAGCAGTTGTTGCGGAGGCAATATAGCGATACCCTTCTAGGAAATTTCCCGGACCTTGGAGTGCACAAGTGTCGTAGACAAACGGTGGCTTTCGGATTGCCGTCGAATCAGATGCTTGTATAAGGGCCAGACCCTCCATGCCCCTAACCCGGGATCGACGAGCGCACTAGTTATGACAGCGGTGTCCGGAAGCATTTAGCATATCGCATATCTTCATAAACTTGATGCTGCATGTGACCCACCAACACTTGAAGAAGTCAGTTCTTAATGATGTACCTCCCTCTGAAAACCATAAGTGCATGGAGTGTCACTCCCGGGTCCCTCAAGGCAGTACGCTTGACCGCATTTTGCTTGAACGACAAAAACGGCTCTCTCAACAATGCGCAACGTGCTTGGGAGCATATGCGTGATTTGAGGGCTCCGAAAGTCAAAACAGTTGAGTAATGCTTAATACGGATGCAGTTCATGGATAAAAATGTTGTCTTACGGTTGCTGACATTACAGGCCATCCTCTGTTTTACCCGAAAGGTTCCAGCGTTGCGAGTCGGAGCGGCGATTTATTAGCTGCAAAGACAACTTACTAAACACCGTTCATTTAGTTGTCATAAATAAACTACTCACGAGGTTGCTGAACCCTCTTCGACAGCCCCCGACCGGTTTCGCCCTTTTTGGGGTTCATCAGGTAGGGACGGTCCCCGAGTTTCCATCACCCTTATGCAATACTTGAACCCAAACTGGACTGTTTTCGAGAAATACACTCATTTGCAAATCAATTTGGTTTTCACGAGAGACTCAACTGAATCTCTCTTTTATGATATTCATTTAGTTCCAAAAGTCGGTTACTCAAGTTTACTAAAAGGGATTCTGTTGCTCCTCGCAATCCACCGAGACGAACGCTTTCACCATGACTCACTCTCTAACATCTCAAACGATCAACTCTGCAACTAACTGCAAAAGATTGATTTGCGTTAGCGTACATGTGAAAAGCCGTCCAAGACTACCAACCAAAAAACACAACCTACCAGATTTCAAATAGTCCGGCCCCATATGTCGTCCGTTCACACATTGTTGGCCTATCAGTCACCTGTGATAACGCCTAAGCATGCGCGTTATTATCATTTACTTTATACCCCGTTGTAATGCCATACAAGTTTGTTATCCACATCCGAATTTCACAAACCCTTATTCGTACTCTTCTGCCTCAACTCACCTGAGCGTTTGGGAAGCCAGCAATCTGCAATTGACTGTAGATTATACTTATTGTAATCCTAGTTAGCCCAAGATAACCATGAATTTGTCAATCTTCGGCGTTATTTCAACAAAAAGAAGATCTGAGCTGTCGAAGAAGTTGTGCACCAACCTGCGCTCTTCAACTGTGAACGGGTTGCAACTTATTGAGTGTGCCGCTTCTTCGTTTGAGATTGCCCCCCAGGCATGTATTCTGTAGCGGTCTGTCGGCTCCAGTCTTTCAGAACAGGTGGCAAAGGCGCACTCATCTGAATGCCGAAGATCGCATTTCATTAGGAGGCCCGTGGAACTCATCAACAGGGATGACGGGGGTGAATTATTATTAATTCTACTAATAATGATGTTTATTCCTGACTAATCGGTGGTGTGCCGTCGATCTTGATCATAAGGTTCCAGTGAGAATAAAAGCATGACTGGCGGGGATTGTAAGTACAGGGGGTTTTGGGAAAAAGGACAGCGTCATGGGCGACGGGGCTTCATCCGATGTAGACTTGGTCATCACCAAACCGCCAAGAGTGGGGAAGCTCATTTACTATGCTTTTTGAATAGAACACCGGGCAAGATCAGATCGTTAGGATTTGAATGTGGTGGGCAAAAAACGGATGAGAAAAAAAACAAGAAGTTTTCTGCCTGTCATGACAATAAAAGTATAAAGTGCAGGAAAACGGAAAACCAGGCATCAGATCTGGTGAAGCAGCAGAGTTGGTGTCACACAGCCGGTCGAATTGAACTGAAACTCAAAACTACTACTGAAGCATCGTAGTCTTAAACTCTTGTGCTAATGGCCAGTATCACAGAAAGCGTAAGTGGGGATGATCGAGTGGAGGGAGTAGCAAAGCGGGTAAATGGTAACAGGAATCCCAGAGACATGGTGTACAGTGAAACTGCAGAGATTCACTGGTGTTGCTTTTGTGGAGTAGGACATAATATTTCCTTGGAATTGTAAGATGGTGGCAACACACGAGTGAAAACGCGAATTGTAAAGAAACTTATTGAGCTTGTGAAAAGTACAGGCTTAACGTCAACCATAATGGTTAAATTTGAACAACAATTTCAGCAGTTTAGAATGAACTTATTATGGAAGCAGCTGGGGCCAGGTGGGGAGCTTATCCGTATTTGCAGTTAATGGAACGAGTGAGCGAGGTGACACGGACGAGAGTTGGAAGAGAATAGTTGCGATCCCAAAGAGGACATATATAACACGTAGAAAAACGGACAGATTATGCTTTGCCTCTCAGAAGTCAGCACAGGTTTTCTGAAAGCTCTCAAAAAGCGACGGCCACCACCAAAATCTTTCAAGATGTATTATCACACAACCTCAGATTGCACTGTCTGTGCTGCGTCGAAAAGTGTCAATGTGAACTTCAGATTGCAGTCTACGCGTCGTCCAAACGGTGAAAAAAGTCAAAAATAGTTTAATCCTGAAATACACTGGTTGACAAAATGTGCATTGAGCAAAAAAGAAAGTTGGGGCACGAAACAAAACGTGCTATATTGGACTGCTCAAACTGTGACTTGCGGTTCCAGAACATTGATGGTTTATGCTGAGAGGGGCCCAACGTTCTGCCCAAATAGAACCCGAAGGCTGCGTAACAGTTACTCTTCTATATGGAAATCCAGTAAGTATATAAGCCTGGTGCTTCCTGGACCTTTCACACAAGAAAGCGTTCCAAACGAATTGCAAACCAGTGTCATGCGGTTCGCTCAGGGCAGGTATAAAGGCACTAAATACAACATGAGTTTAGTCGTGGATTAATATCAATTCATTTTTATGGCGCTAGCTTTCGAAAACATTTGCCTGTGTGCAGCGTAGAGCCGTTCCACCTGCAGCAACGTATGTGACCAAATTGCACCATTTTGTTTCAGCATTCGAACGTACGCACCTGACGTACGTACCTGAGAGGTAATAACGCGGAAAACGGTATAACTTTGATTTGTTTGCATGGGTGAAGTTGTGCAGGCGCTGCGTCATTCGTTATTTGCATGGTTAGGGTTACGGTGCCTTTCTTTCCCGAATTCTTAAACAAGTAGAGCTGAAGTCATAGTTTATGTAGACGCCACTGCACACAGCACCACGGTTAGCCCAGAACATGCGAGGGACTCCTGATTTGCCGAGTAGGCACGATCTGTTATTGTGCCGCATATAGTTCTCTGACCTTTACGGCATGGCTTTATTCTAATAAAACATGTTCTACGGAGGGCGGCGCGAGAAACCAAAACAGTAGGGGAAGCTAACACCACGTAAAGTTCACGAGGAGAAAGTCGGGCTTCTAGTCCAGTATTGATTCGGACTACACCCAAATCTCTGCGAGTTGTCATCGCCACTGGCAGTCTATGGCCAGCCTTGTTCAAGGCCTTTGGCTAGGAGAATATTTTCTTAACTGTTTGTGGGGTGCTCATACGTAGTTTTGAATGGCTCATTGGATACTTATTTTAGCTCGATATACATTCGAATGAGAATTTTGGCTGTAAACGTCGTTGACACTTGGTTGACGCTTTAAGGTAGACACAAACAGGATTGCGCTTGACTGTTTTCACATGTGCCAAAGGCCTTCAGGTGAGTAATAGTGGCAGCGGTGTGTTGCGGTAAACATTAACCGACTTGCAGCGTTCGCTCTACTTGTTCTTGCAAAGGCTTCTGGTAGCAGCGAGCCAGAATACTTGATCCTGAAGACAGTCATGAAGGAAGTTGCTCAGGATGTGAATAAGAAGGGGTCTTTGCGCTCCGCGATAATGCGTGCCCTAAGACTACTGGCACCATAAAAAATTGTCCCTTCACATAACCTAGTAAGAAACTAAATGAATAGGACTCCTAAGTATCCGACTGCAGATACATGAACATACGACAACCACATTGTTTCAAAGGTGTCAAATTTCAGGCACTGTATTCATCATGCACAGCCAATGAGCCGACAACTATAGCAGAAGGCTTTAGTACATGCCGCTCGTCAGAAAACTTTAGTGACACAGTTCTGACTTCGGCACACCACGTAAAATTACTGAAAAAAGCGGCAAGTAAGGGTGTCTTTGCTGACTTGCGATTTTGTCTAACAGAAGCAGTGAGTATGGTGTAGTTTATACTAAAACGGTAAAGCGGAACATCAAAGTCAAAGGTCTTACGGATGATTCACTAGTGTCAGATGAAAAATCCAAAACATTTTCCGTACTCATTACTTCTGGAAATAAATAAAAAAAAATGCGGAGCAGTGACGCACATCGTCTGCTTATTAAAATTTGGTGTGTGACAGATTAATAGATAGCCTCAGTTTTCGCCAGCAAAAAGCCTGCATTTTCCGTCTTGGTTTGGAAGGTAGTAGTCGAATAGAGGGGTAGAGGAGGCAGATATCATATTGGTGGAATTTGTTAAAATGTACACAAGGTATACGTTTGGCGCGGAGTTCATAGATTTGATGGGTGTCATGGGTCAGAATGCTGTCCGTGAAGGTGTGGAACATTTTAGTGAGACGCTTTAATTTCTTCACTTGTGCGAATGGCTGCGTGGAAAATAAGTGCATTTATTTAGTCCGCGTGAACTCACAGAGTGGCGACTATTCAAGCTCATCTTCCTCATGGAGCTTTGTTTAATTTACCAAACCTTAAGGTCTATATACCAGGTCGGTTCGTATGCAACGTCCGGTTTGGCAAATGTTGCAATCCAGAAAGCTGCATAATACAGAGTTCTTGAAGTTCGTGTTAAGTTTCCCTGATAAAGTCCTGTTGGATACTTGAATAGGGTTTTCATCGGTTCTTTTCGTCCTTTGTAACATATTAGTGAATATATTCAGAGCTTTTGGGCACGAGACTGGTATTCGTTACAAGCGTTTAGCGTCAAATACGATATTGGGATAAAATTTGATACTTTGTTAACCATGGCCACCCTTTGGCGCACCTTTGTGACAAATTCCTAGATCTAGGTTTTTCCAACGGGCCATTGAATAATGCAAAGCCACAGGACGCTCTGGATAAAGACTGCAAACACTCCGGTAAGGGATTTACAGTGGAAAGCACAGCAATAGTAAGCACTATTTCTACGAAGAGCGGAAAAATTGCCAGAACTTAGATAACAGTGGCCCTTTGTCATATAAAATCACATGCCCTTTGCTCGTCTTGGCTGTTTGTCGTAATCGACATGCGAGTACATAGCCAGGCTCTGATAATGAGCTTTTTTCTTTGCGCGATAGCCGCTAATTACCACTTTCGTTTCAAACACAAAGACATTCACAATGCAGCATAATGCGTACATCTAAACGGTCAGAGTATTGACTTGGCTCTTGTGAACGTAACCATCTTCCTAGCTTATGCTTTTGCCATTCTTCAAACCGTCAAGTGTTCCGTCACCCGGGAACGTGTACTAAAACATGGCGGTTAACATTTCATGCCATGGACCTTTTCAACCATTCAAACAACTCTGAAAAATCAGTGAAGCAATCTACATTCCACTGGCATCTTAAATCCGGGCCTAGACAAACTACTTCCAACTATAGGAAGATGCACCGTACATCTCTTCTAACGAGTACTCTTAAACGTCTGGTCAGAGGTCCATTATGAGGCTCCACTTATCTGCAAATGCCATAGACGATGGTAGTACAGCTCACTATCTCAGAGATCCGTCAGAGGCAGCCAACTTCATCTCTTGGAGACCATCATAGCACCCTGCGATGCCTGACAAGCCTCCGTATTATTCTATCTGAATATATAAAATGCATTTGACCAGATCTTTCATGAATCCCTGGTGAAGAATTTTAGTACGGTTATCATCACTGGGTACATATTTAAGTGTTTCACTTCCTATTCAACTGACATGGTGCAAATAACACAAATTGGCAACAAAAGTAATCTCCACCATCGACCACTATTGGGGTCATTTAATGAAACGTACTAGGCCAACCCCCTCCCTCAGTATTTCAAAATATTTTCCACCCCGTGTCCCATGGTAAGCTCTTCTTTGCAGACAGTATAAAAATGGCTTACACAATCTCTCCCTCCATCGAAACTACTAACTTTAGATGGGTAATCAGGACAGATCCTGTGACTCTTTAGCACGCAAGTCCCACTGATTCAACTTTCTTCCCGGCTGAGTCCTTAATAATTTCCTGCCTCTTCGTCCCAGATAACCTTGTTTTCTTGCTTCTTCCATCAAGCCCATTTGCAGGTCGTTCAAGCGCGTAGGCTCCGCTTTTTAATATTACATCCCTTTATTCATCAATACAAAAAGTTTGCAATTTTTGGACAATGCGTGCGACCAACCGCTGAATTATGTTCTGCTTTCTCTTTCCTTTATACCAAAAGTTCCCGACTGGTATTTAAGAACGTCCAGCACTTATCGACCAATTAGTTATTGTTAAATTCCAGCCCTCCTCCACCGCCCCAACGACGGGACCTTGAGCCTCGTACAACTGTGACCCAGACTGTTTTAAATAAATCTGACTCTTATACCGTCTACTGCATCAAAATTTCTTTATTGCTGGGGCCAGGCACGGCATTATTCCACGTCCTCGCTATAAACTCCGCAACTCCAGGAATATCTTTGTGTGCTCTTCAGCTCGCGCAAGCCCATTATATGAACTACTTTGGCTTACCACGTTTGCATTCGGAACGGTCTCTAAACGGTTTTGAAATAGCTTACATAATCACACATCTTGCAATCTTTACTTGTGAAGCCTCTACCACCCTCTTTACCGCGTAACTACCCTGATCACCACAGATAGGGTTCAAAGTATTTTTGGGTTTGATGACGGTACAATTACCCAGAAAAATAATGAGACAATCTCCCTAATATACAATGCGCATTATACACCCATTAAAAGTAGTTTGTCTGATGATGCGAAATGAATGAGATTCTTATATGGCCTCACAACGAACGCAGCACACACGCACAATATTTTGGTGTATTTCTGCTTGACATGGTAGCTCACGCCGGCGTTCCTTCATGGTTTATACAGAGTGCACACGTTCTGGATATCTGTATCTTATTCTCATCGTCGGAATATTAACTCCCATTTCTTTTTCCTGCATTGAAGCCTGCGTTTTCAGCGGCGGTTTGCAGTTTGATTGTTCAAAATGACTGAGCTGTATCTCTGGTCCGTCTGTTGACCGACAGGAAAAATTCCGATAGCTGAGGTTTTCGAATAATTCATGAGTCGCAAATAAGACTGCATGGTGGTTTTCCAAATTGAAGATTTGGTATCATGCATGAGGGATGATGCCCGTGTGGTTGTCGGGTACACTGCAAGGAGGATCGCCTCGTGATGCATCATGGTGGCTTCATATTTACACCACCTTTCCAGTAGCGCAGGCACTGTGACCACCCCCGTTAGTTCTGAGCATGTCTGTTAATAAGGAAATTTGTGAAGGAGCGGTGTTACTTGCCGTCCGTAGCGGCATAGTTTGATTCTTTCCCGTTTTATCATTTGTCTAGCAACGCTATAGAATGTAGTTGATGTGAGGCAGACATTTTGTCCGTGAAAATAATTTGAAGTTAAATAACACGAGATAGATTGAGGACACTCCGAGATGTCGATGGGTTACATTGATATGCGAAGCTGTAGCCATCTTCGGCAGAGTTGCACCACACCAAAGCCTATTTATTCAACGCACACTACTTTTTACCGCTCCCAGGACTATGCGCATAAAATAACCGAACGAAATACGATTAACTAACTAACACTTCGCTACTAGCACACGACTATAGCGCCTATGAGTTTCTTTATCGTGTACCACTTGTTGACTGAAGCTGATGGCAGTTCGTCGGGGACTGGTGGCCATTTCTCCCACATTCACTTCCCGCACTTAATTGTGGTACCGTCCAACGCGCGTGGAAAATTCCATCAATTTGGAGGCTCTATCCCTATCCGTCCTCTTATGTTTGCTGTATCCTATCAGATCACCTTCATGAACATATGCAAGTTTCTTCCATGCCTTGTTGTTGCCCCAACAGCGTTGCATTGGGAAGCTTAGATATTCCCTGATTGCCCGGCTACTAAGAGCAAGTCCACCCCTGTCGCCAGCCGCTTGTCGCCACAACCCTAAATGCAATAACCTTTCATTTATTCATCATCATCATCATCATCATCATCGACAGCATGACATCAGTGTTCAACAGCGATACTTCGCTGCACTTTCTTCTATTAATGGAAATCATTTTATCTGGTAAACCCTCATCAAGCATTATTGACCTCATTCCAATCGCTCCTCATTCCCTGTTTCAAATGCTCTGTATGGCCGGTACCTGCCCCACCTGGCCTGTGCTTTACATCCCAGGGAACCTCTAACCGAACAAAAAGTTCCTAGGATCCAACATCAAACTCGATGTAGTTGCGTGTATCTTCTTGGACAACCCAAAATCTCGCAGCCTTTGAAATAACTGGCTGAACCTTCTTTTGGACCTAACTATCTCGATAGATTTATAGCCTGTGCCACCCGAAGAGTCAATCATTATCTTTACAGATGGCGTTCCGTCCAAGGCATTAGCATTAACTTACTCTTCCAATGAAATTTTACTCTCGGTCCCGATACAACAGTGACACTGGTGAGTCTATGCAGTTTAAATGTACCCCGCGGTTCTGCTATGTAAGCTACCATTTCCCCGTATTGCAAATTTTTCCGCTTCATTATCCCTACTTAAGCTTAAGGTAACTATCTTCAGATTTTCAACCGTCCAACGCCACTAAGCTTCAGCGGTGGTATTGAGTTCTAGTCAAAATTGACCAGCCTGACTGTTGCAGCACTGGTGTTTCACATGAACCGTTGTTCTGGTTTTTCATCTTTCGCTTTTTGCGGCCAGGCGGAATGCCTTGGTTTTAATTTGTTGTTGCCCACCATTTTCAAATTTTAACGATCTGATATTGATTAATTTCGATATGTTACACAAAATCAGCAAAATCCTAAAATCTGCGTTTCTGTGCCCTCGGTGTCCACTGCATTATGATCATGCCTGTTTTCGTATGACTGCGTTTGCGTCGGGTGTGGCCTAGTAGCTGGCTGTGCCAGTTTGTTGGCTGAACTAATACCGCGCATTCCTGAGTACCAGCTAATCATCGGTCATGCTTTTACTCCGAATGTATCATTGTGATTATGCCTGACAATATGCTACCAGCTAGTTGGGGAAAAGCATTATGATTACTATCATCGTAAAACTTCGACATTTCAGTTGTATCACCTGCGAGTTGTTGACGAAAGTGTTAGATGGATAGTAACAAATGAATTTTAGTTTTAGATTATGGGTTTTTTGAGCCTTCAAATATTTTTACTAATAACAATTCGTATTTGCCTGTGGAATAACGTTTTTTATTATGTAATCTTCGGCGATTTACATGGCCTCCGCTTGCGTGCGCTGCGAACTAGACGACATAAGTCAGTGACATCTCAAGCACCATTCAGCGACGGTCAATAACTGTGCAGTTCTAGATGAGTTATCTATTTTGTTAGGACAACTTTTATCACAGAAGAATAGCCACTCGTCGTAAGGTTGTGGTAACGGCTTCAGCGGACACAACCTCATGTATTTTCCAATGGTAATGAAAGTACACACCTCCGCGGATGACCCCTCTGACATGTATGCATAAATAATGCGGTAATTTTAGATACATGGATGCGAAACTCTATCATTAGAAATAGGACGCATATTAGCTGGAATGCGTCATAAAGCGCGAAAATGTCAAAAAATAGAACCAGCTTTTGCCCTTGCTTTCAAACCTAAAACCCACATAAACCCACCTGAAACGTAGCTGAATCTTCCGTTTATGATGTTTTAAAGCAAATAAATATGCTGCACCAAGTCGCCTCATGTTTAGTTTGGTACGATATTCTAGATATCGTGATACATATGTAGAAGTATCGGTTCACACATAAGGTTGCTGAAAATTTTTCGATAGTATACAACCGGTTTTGACCTTCCTGGGGCTCAGCAGATAGGCACAGTCCTTGAGTATCCTTAGTGCGTCTATATATGTACCGCGACATTTTAGATATCGTACCGAAATATGAGGCGGCCTGGTGCGGGAGCTTCGGCTGGTTAAAAACGTAAACAAAAGATTCAACTAGGTTACGGGTGGGTTCTCCTTAAAACAAACTTTTGTTGCAAAGGAGTGCATTTTGCTACCTGATAGGCCCCATGAAAAGAAAAACCGGTGTTGGGCTATCGAAAGATTATAAGCAGGCATATAAAAAGTGTGCTAAGCCAGCTATCGTTCTTAAGCATGTGCCTGTAGAAGAGCCTGCTAGAGCTCCACCTCCGCCCAACCCGATACTCCTGGAGCTGAGCAATCCTTAAAGCTGCCTTGGCCACACTTCTTTTACGACTAAACGCGCAGTGTCTTACAAGAATCGGGGTGCGAAGCAAACTGCATTGGAATTGTTTCCTCCGCAGCTTGAATTGTTTTCGCGTCCTTGGATGCGATTTCTTCCACAATTGCTCCAGACGTTGATATTTTATTTAAAAAGATCAGTTAGTTAGTTAGTCGAGTACTGTAACAGGCGAACGGTATCCTCGAGTGATGCGTAATGCCAGAACCTGCGGAAGGTAAAACAAATTCGGAGCTGGGTTTTCTATACGGTACTGTTAGTGTAAGACAACTTCACAAATTATACAAGCCTCGACAGTAGATACTCGTCCAAAACAAATGGCACACTTGGACCACAAAAGTAAAAACCAAGGGAGCAAACAAGCTCCCACGTGAGACAGTCACACGGGCAAAATCAGCTACAAATGGCTGGATGACCTCAAGGCGAAATGGGTGAAGTGAGAACAAATAAATGCCAGTTCATATGTACACACTAGACACAAAAGTGGAGCATGGGTTACAAATGATGACAGAATAAACGTGTGGAATTTCTGTTGTCAACGTAATGGATGACAAAGAAAACAAGATATTCTTCATCCACACTGATATTACTTTTTCGGGATTCCTCTCCCCACGAACCGAAGTTTTTTAAGTCATAACCAGTCTGGAAACTAACACGTAGGTCGCCGTATATCTACTGATTTCCATGCTAGATTGTTACGCGCGTCTCTCGCCGCTAATTTTGTGCCTGAACTCTAGGTTACTGGCCACCTCACTGTGTTGTCTATTTGTTTTTACGATAGAACTACCATTTCTTCTGTTGGCGCCATTTAGAGTTCGTTATGCTCGTGAAGATAGAAACTCGCCCAACACCTTACACAGCGTCGGCTTGCAGCCATAAAAATGCAGCAAACTTACATGGCTGTGAAGAGTTCCTCGGCTCTGTCTAGCGGAACCTCCGCTGCAAAAGTAGGAAATTTTCTCTGCATAAATGTCGAAGGGCTGCTCGGCTTTGAGTCCCTCCGGAAAAACGTCGCTGTCGTTCATGTCCTCCTTAAGATTTTTCCAAAGCCCATGCAGAAGAAGGCACGTAAAAACCAACCTCTCGCGAAAATATTTAACGGTTTACACGGGGACAACACTGAGCGACCGTAGTCACTAAAAATAGGTTCGGCGCCCATAGTATACCTCGAGTACGCCCAAATAGATTATAGTAAGGTTGCGATTGTTCGGAGAGAATTTGAGTTTTCGATTTGACGCCGCCAAATGCTTATTCTGGTTGTCCTAAAATGTCAGGAAGTTTAACTTTTCACCTGCACCATATTACCCCACCCCCACGCGACTCAATTTTGAAGTAATCATTTGAAGGAAAGACTATCAAGGGATACGCGTTTATCGATGGTGGTGATGAAGGAAAGACTATCAAAGTGATACGTGTTTATCGAGTGGTGGTGATCCCGGTGGTAGGAATTTTTCATCAAGGCGTCATTGTACCAGGGGATGTAGAACCTAGCCGGACACCCGGTCCAACGTTTGCAATCTGCTCCCAATCCACCAAACTCACTGGCTGCAACGAATCCACTTACTTCGGCTCTACGTAGCTAAACGTCCGCAGCAAGGATGGAAATCTTCATCGTAAATGAGCTGTGAACGTTTGACCCCTCCGAGTTTAAGTGGAGAAATATCATGTAGTTAGTAGTCTTGTGCACCTCCAAAGCGTTTGTAAATACAACAAAGGAGAAAACTGTTAAGAATCAACCTCTTATGCAAAGTCTTCCACTACCTTCAGAGAGATCATTGATTTGCCGGTCACCACGAGTAAACCAAAATTAGTTTCTCCAGAACTGTAGGATTTTCGTGGGACAGTCTAATCCGGTTGCGCGTCACAGTGCTATTTTATTCATAGCATTTTGTTTGAGTGGGTGATCTCACCAGTTCACTGACCACCACCGATTCATATGCGATAACCAACTTAAGAGACACAGCAAGAAATACAATCGAAGAATATTTTAACGTCCTACGGATCCCTGTAATTAGGAGACAACACATGCTGAATATTCAACGAAAATTCGACCCAGTTGGATGGCTGATTAACGTGTCTTGTCGGAAGTAACAAATTAGATGAGTTTTTAGCAAACTTCGGCACAACGCTAAGTTTTAGAGGGCTTGCCTTGTGTGCAGCATAATAATTGTTGACCACTCCATGTGCTGTGCAGTGGTAGTGAGAGCATTCACCTCTGTGGATGATCCCTATTTTTATGTATTGATAACCACACAGTAGATAATGCTGCGTTTCAAGATATTTCTATATAAATTACAATTTCCACTTGAACCAATGACACTGTTGAGCTAAATTGCGCCATAAAGCGCAACAAATTTTTCGCACGTTAATGTCGGCCATTGATATCCGTCTTGATAACCGTATAATTTGCGGTTTACATTGGTTGTCGCTAGGCCCATACCTATGCGTGACGCTGATTTGGAGGCCTAAGCCATGGATTCCACCCTGATTCAACCGACAATGATAGCACTTCATACTCATATATGTTGGTTGTCTGCCATGACCATGCCTCAAAATACACAGCCATTTTGGCAATTTACATGTCGGTATTTATTGGTTTCGTTGGTAATAGTTAATGGGAAGTCACTGGAGTTCTTGTTTTCCAGGAGCCATTTTTACTCGACAAGGATTCTACGGGGGGAAAATAAGCAATAACATGTCTAAGGCAAACTTGTTTACACGTCTTACTTTTATTAAGGCAAGCATACTACTTCCTCAGTTGGTCTATAATGAGTTGTCCATGCGTCCATTGACGTCGTCAAGATAACGACGCCAGTATTCAGTGAGCATACGCATTTTTGGACACAGCGAAGTTGAAGTTGAAAAAGTGTATACCAAAGGATATCTTATGCATAAGCGCTATAGACAAGATCCCCAAAATTTGGGGGCCGCACAATCTCTAAAAATATTCTCAAGCATATAGCTCTAGTGATAATCCAGTGAATGGACAGGTACTTGATGTTAATAAACTACTTAATGGCTTACTAACCCCGAAAACCTTATCATTTAAAACTTAAGTTATAACCATCCAAAAACCAACTTTAATAGCTCCACCAACTAACGACTCTGCTCTTAGGCACCGCTTATCAGCTCCCGTGCCCACGTTTTAAAAGCGACTCTTTCGTGATCTTTGGCGTCCAGTAATCGCCTAAACAGCTCCTACATCTTAAACGCAGCTAACGCACTGAAGGCTCTTTGCTATTGCAGGCTAGTCTGCGGCCTTTTTCCTTGCCACTCAGTTTGGCTTCGGCCTCATCTACTTCGTTCATTCCAGCATATTACCGCCAATCCTCACTTCCACAGCAATTTGTATACTAAGGACTCCATGAGTAATTAAGACAACTACACTTGACGCCTTTCATGTTGACGATGATGATCTAACTGGTGCTCACTAGGTTCACTATGGTAGGTGAGCAGGCCTGATTGCCAATTCTCAAGTACGTCGAATGGTTTTCGGACGAGTAAAGCCCACAAGAGATGACCCGATCATACTCTATAGTTTGTGCTAGTTTGGTGAGGTGCTTCGTATACCAGTAATCGGGCTTCCTTGAAGGGCTCTTTTTTGAGACCACATGAAGGGCAAAAGCGAGTCAGAGTAAGCCAAGCAATGATTTCGCAGTAACATGTGAAAATTATTACCGGAGAACTCAGTTGCGCTGATCATTGCCGTCTCCCCGGATGAAGATCCCGATGTTATGAGACATTGTTAGGCCTAGTCCAGTTGCGCCCTCAACAGCGCTCGTGCATCCGGGCTGTTACCTTCGATGCTTAGCTCTCCCACAGGCTCTTGAGCGAAAAGTCGACTTTAAACTTGTGCTTACGCATCAGTTATATCAGATTACGTTTGCAGTGCATAGCTATCTGCCCGATATCCCCAAATCAATGGAGATAAAAGATTTGGTGGCTATAAACACTGTGATACGCGTTGTTACAGCTGACGATGTTTGTCCAAGAAAGAAACACACTTCAAACCACATCCAAGAACAACACACCACCACAATCCCGCCAAAACCGCTAGTGTCCTCTATGCATCGACAGACGATGATCTGTCACAACGCATTCCCGCATTGCAGCTTGCTTGCCCATCCACGCTTGTTCCAACCGGCAGGTCTCTTCCTCCTCTAGCAATCCTAAGGGGTCCGAAAAATCGTTTTACACCGTTTTTCCCACCTTCCGCTCCAAAAATGCGGAAGACAACACGGCTGACAACTCCTCATTGAACTTCATGTCTCCCTTCTAATGACCCTCACAAATGCATTCTCAGCACAACACTGTGTCCTCTGCTGTGGGTTCAGGATTTCAACCCCCTAAACTCACTGCTCTTCCTGCAGTTTTAATCACACCTATATCGACACACGCCTAGCTTACCCTGCCTGACATGCCATCACCACACTTACACGTTTCCTCAGTGTGAAACCTCATCGCAGGCGATGTTAGCAACTTCCTTATTGAACGACCGGCTTTCCATTAAACTTATCATACCATCAACAACATACATGGAAAACCAAAAACAGCTTTTGTCGAACTCATTTGTTGCCGGGTGAAGCTCGTCCTGAATGTTGCGTATACTCGTGGGAGTCCTCCTAAGAATCCGAAACCAAAATTATAGCAGAGTAGGAACGCTGCATCATGTTTAATTTTAGAGGTTCACAAAATGCACGTGGCGTAGCGCCCTTGAAGTAATTTATTTGGTGAAGCATATACCATTTTTCCCGGTCTGTGACTTCGCCGTACCGAAGGCACTCCGTCGCCTAAGCGTGCAACACGACAACTCACCTCATTTTGGATTCTGATCACCTGAACCTGCACGCTTCGAACTTGCAGTGCATCTAGGCACATCCAACTTCCAGGATTAGTCAGCATCTATTTCTGCGCTGCACAGAGTGTTTCACGGTCATTCATATACACATTCGGTAGCCCATATTCCAAATCTGGTAACCTGTCTTCCTCTGCAGCTCCCCCACTCGATTTATGAAAAAGCGTTGTCAAAAGTTTGCAAAAACTGAGGTGGCTTTTTAATCCCATTTTGCCACAGCGTGCTCAAATACGTAATTGTCGCACCGCTAAAGATGCCTGCCAGCCACCTTCCAGGGAAACGCGGTAGCTGAGAAGGCACGTAAACTTCAAACACGATTTCTGGAGCCGTCTATTCGCACATTTACATTTCTACTCAGCTCCATGGATGAATATATAATTAGCCATGACCTCAGCGACTCGCCATTCAGCTGACGAACATTCCAGGTATTTGCGTATGGCCGCGTCAGCATGCATCGACCCCATAATCCCAATCCTTACACTTTCCACCAGGACGTCAGTCATCGTTTTTGAACTCGGCCAGTGTCTCCCAACTATGGCAGATCGAACTTGCCATACTCTTAGCTACCTGCTATTTCACACCGCGCAACGACCATCGCGATCACGATGATCAAGATAATCTTTGATTTATGCCGGCCTTAGTATATCATCATTAATTAACCGAACCTCACTATCCTGACAAGCTCAACGGGGCCACAACGGTCATACACAGACTGATGGCTTGGGCGTAATTTATTATATCTCCACTATTTCCCAGCCCAGAGTGTTTGTGCTTCCGAGTGACCGTTTTACCAGGCTGTATTTATACGAAATCTTCGGAGTACTGTGTGTCGAACTGTACATAAACCCAAGTTGCACAATTGAGTTGTCAGTACATCCGTGAATATAGAACCTCGCTATGCATCTAATACAGCACATTCCAACTACAATAGAAGACCCCCCACCCTTGCTAGCTGCGCTTAAACAAGTGTAAAACCGCGACTGTCTGGAGGAGAATTTAAGTTTTCTTATAAATACCGCCAAATGGTCTAATTGGTGTAAAAATTTTCCTGGTACCAACTGCAGTTCGAGAGAAGTTTGGTGTGGGTCTGTAAGGATAGGCAGCTGAACCACGGCAAAGATTGTGGCGTGGTTAGTCAGGAACCCAGCTACCCTCAACGTTCACAAGGATGCAGTGACAGCAAGCGCAGTTTCCTAAATGAGGGGATATCGAAACCGGCGTTGTTGGAACCCACGGCGCACAAAGCACTCGTTTGCACAGATTGGGAGACGCTGGAAAGGAGAATGGAGGGTGGAAACAATGTGCCTGTAATGATATCGAAACGGCAAACAAAAAATTGCCCAAGCTCACTAAACGGAAGTTACAAGCGGACTATGGATTTCTGTCTGGGATTCGAGGTGGCCCATCGCTGATTTCTGTAATCGGGAGAGAGGTACCTACATAAGTTCGTGCGATAAGCACGTGTTATCAGATAGAGACTAGTTTCAACTGCAGTACAGCATCCTAGTATATATCCCGTGCCCGAAGTCCCCTTTGATTATATGCAAACTGTTTCACAAAACAAAGACTGAGAAAATACTAGGTGTTCGGCTGAAGAACACGGAATGTTAGGATACCGAGGGGGTTTTCTTGACCGAAATCATGTTTTCGAAGGAACTTTTTGCGTTGAATGATCTTCCTCCGACGGTGCTCCACGTTCCTTCTAGAACCCAGTTCAAAGCTCCATTAGAAATTCATTTGCGCGAAACCTCGCGCATGCAAGCATACCACCCCGGGCCTTGAACATAAAGAGCAGTGCTGCACACTTTTTTCACTTGTGCCTTACAGGTGCAGGACAGCCACTGAACGACAAGAACAAAAGCGACTCGTGAAACTTGGACAAATGCCTCGATCCTGTGTAACAATCCGTGAAACCGTGAATGGAACAGCCGCTTTTCAAGGTCAATCAGGCGGCAGTGCGCCATTTGACTTTAATTTACGTCGTCACGTGTCTTCGCTCAGGTCCAGACCGCAAGTCGCCGACTCTGGTCTTCGCTCGAGGACTGTTTTCTGAACATGCGCGAGATAGTCCATTTTCAAGTTGGTCAATGTGGAAATCAAATTGGTTCTAAGGTAGGTTACTGTAATTTAACTCACTTGATGGACATATTCAGTTCTGGGAAGTTATTTCTGATGAACACGGAATAGATACATCCGGTGCCTATCATGGCGATTCTGATTTACAGTTAGAACGCATCAACGTGTACTACAATGAAGCATCAGGTGGACGGTACGTACCAAGGGCCATACTCGTTGACCTGGAACCTGGTACAATGGATAGCGTCCGAGCGGGTCTGTTTGGACAACTCTTTCGCCCGGACAATTTTGTTTTTGGTCAGAGTGGAGCCGGTAACAACTGGGCAAAAGGACACTACACAGAAGGCGCCGAGTTAGTTGACTCTGTTCTTGACGTTATGCGGAAGGAAGCAGAGTCCTGTGACTGTCTCCAGGGTTTCCAACTCACTCATTCGTTGGGAGGCGGCACTGGATCTGGCATGGGAACACTACTCATCTCGAAAATTCGAGAGGAATATCCCGACAGAATTATGAGCACGTTTTCTGTCGTCCCTTCCCCGAAGGTAAAAGTTTCAGTTTTCCTCAACATTATGCCTTAAGGTTTCCGACACAGTTGTTGAACCCTACAACGCTACTCTATCGGTACACCAGTTGGTGGAGAATACAGATGAGACATTTTGCATCGACAATGAAGCCTTGTATGACATATGCTTCCGCACGTTGAAGTTAACAACGCCCACTTATGGAGACTTGAACCATCTGGTCAGTGCTACTATGTCAGGTGTTACGACATGTTTCCGTTTCCCTGGGCAGTTGAATTGTGATTTGCGCAAGCTAGCGGTGAACATGGTACCGTTCCCACGACTTCACTTCTTCATGACTGGATTCGCTCCATTGACCAGCCGGGGTAGCCAGCAGTACCGGGCCCTGTCGGTTCCTGAACTAACGCAGCAGATGTTCGATGCGAAAAATATGATGGCTGCTTGCGATCCGCGCCACGGAAAGTACTTGACAGTAGCTGCTATATTCCGCGGTCGCATGTCAATGAAGGAGGTGGACGAACAAATGTTAAATGTACAGAACAAGAATTCTAGCTATTTCGTCGAGTGGATTCCTAACAATGTAAAGACGGCTGTTTGCGATATTCCTCCACGCGGCTTGAAGATGTCGGTTACGTTTATAGGAAACAACACTGCGATTCAGGAGTTGTTCAAGCGGGTGTCCGAGCAGTTCACTGCCATGTTTCGTCGCAAGGCTTTCTTGCATTGGTACACGGGTGAAGGTATGGACGAGATGGAGTTTACGGAAGCTGAATCTAACATGAATGATTTAGTAAGTGAGTATCAGCAATATCAGGATGCTACCGCAGAGGAGGAGGGAGAATTTGAAGAGCAAGATGAAACTTGATTTTTCGTCACTTTGGACAACTTGACTTCGGTGATGTATACCTCGCTTTCTACCATTGTTTTGTCTAATCCGTGGGGAGTTTATCGCTGGTTTTCTTATGATTACCTGTTCATGATATCTGGTTAAGTATAGAATTTCTGTGGGTCCTTGATGTTGGACTTCTTGAAAACCCGCTTCCCTCGTATGAAATAGGCTTGCGTTGCCTATTCTCTGTTCTACAATCATTTAAAGCGAGCAATCGTTCTTGAAACCTTCACATACGCCTTCGTGTGTTACACGCCTCCAGCGATTTCAGGTATGCGGTTACCCTGCTCGAGTGTGTTTGGTTGTCCATTTGCACAGCCGTACTACTGGGCAACATGCGTAACGTATTTCATGACTTATTGGAACACAGTTTGTTCCAAACAACCCCTTCCACCAATTTGTCACCACTTTACCAGCCTTGGAAATTTTTATTCACAATTCTGAGCGCACTGATCCGGAAATCTTCCAGAATTCATTCGTCTTTTACATCCACGACTACGTTGGCGTATGAGAATGTATAAGGAAATCGCCAGTCTGTGAATCTCGGTCGAACTAGTTGTTGACTTTAAAACAATCTCCGAGTGGATGAATTGTCTAGTTAGCTTTCTAACTAGAAATAACATCGAATTCAATCTCTCCAACTACGTAATCATCGGAATGAAGGTTGTAGTCATAGCGAAGTCTCTAGGGTGCTGTGGAAGAATATCACGCTTAAGTGAGTGCGCTGCTTATCCATCAGTTGACTGGTCTCACCGTATGTCAAATAGTTGGAACTGATTGCTTGGTTTGCATTTGTATTCGTAATGCCGAAGACGAATTTATAAAAAGTCGGTAGTATACGCGTTGCTACTAAGTTGAATGTAGGTTTTGTGCGTATCAAGGAGCGTCGCCTAGGGAAGTCGTTCATTAGCTCTAAGATATCGTCGTTATAAAAAGACACAAAACCAAACTAACTAACTGACCATATACCTGGCAAGTCAGTGGTCTAAACATTTCTTACGTTCGATACGACTGGTTTCTGTGCCTCGGCCCGATTCCCGCCTATCGGGTCGACCAGCTAACGCGTTCAGTGAGTCCGAAGGTGCATTTATCTATGTGCCAGTACGTTCTGCTGGTGTATGCGGACGCAGCTACTGATAGATTGATGCGTATGTGGGACGAGAACAGTGAAAGCACTTTGCGTTTAACTGCTAAGGCTTATTTTTCCCGTTTGTGAAGGTAGAATTAGTCTTCGGTTGGATGAGCGCGGCTACTGTCCACGGGCATTGTGACTGGTGATAAGAGATCCAATGCACATAACTGAGTTTCGAGACCACAAACCGCGTGTTCATATCATCAGGGACAGGAAAATTTTGTACGTCTCTCCAGCCTCGAATAAGAACCTGGCAAAAACAAGCATCCACGAAGACCGTATTGTAGTGAGGCGTCGGAAAGTCGACTGCTCTCCTTAGGGTCGGATTTATTCTCAGCAATAGCGGGTTTCACATTTCCTAAAAATGTCACGTGTAATGTTTATTTGTCATTTCGATGGATCCGTAGGATGTGATTAGAACGACGGAGGGAAAATTTCCAAATGGGTCAGTACCAGTCACGCCGCATCACCGGAACTGATTTAATGCGGACCTCACTGAATATAGACGTTGATCAGACTTGGTGAGTTCGCGCCTCCTGGGAAAGAAATCCTACTTCAAGTAGAGGGTTTTCATTATCTCTGAGATACTTTATCCTCGAGGGGACTGGCGAACTCGAAATTCCGTAAATAGCGGGTGATCGTGCACCACTTCCCCCGTCAGTACCATCACTGTCTTCAGCCAGTACTGAGATTGATCAGCGGTTATCTTCACGAACAGTCCACGAAATATTCCCCGTCGACCAAGCGCTGTGATCTGATCGCCTCCGAAGAACGGCAGAATGCGATGTCAGATTCTTGTGGCCTCTTGATTAGATTTATATCTAAAGTCTTCTTTAGCCTCAGTTTCAGATTATTTTTTGGTAGGGGTGGATAAGTGACTTGTGTCCCATTGTATAACAATGTATTGGTTCTCAGTGATGGACATTTTTGTCGAATTCCGAACGCGTAGCTGGATGGGAAGAAACCCGATGATGGCAATGATGGTAATGGCGGTTGTGATGTTGATGATGCTAATGACGGTGATGGCAACCTGGATGAAGGACCTCCTCTAGGCTTGTTAGCTGTAGGTGTTGTCGAGTCGAATCTTAGTAAATATTCCAATGTTTATAAAGATACATGATCACTGGCTACTGGGTACCGCCTGGCATCTGTTGCATCCAAATTTCTCCCTGTTCTTATTCTGTGTAGGTTTACTGAGCTCAGACAAAAAGTGATTCATGAAACTTAACGGGGTTTTCTTCTGCTCAGCTTTGCTTTGCGACAGATTCAGGAACAGCGGCCTTGTTTAAAGCGACTAACAACGACAGACCCCTGGGACTGAAAGTTGGCTTCTCTTCCATTGATCGTGCGGCACAATGGTGTAATGGTGGTTTTTGTTGGACGGTCTTGTCCCCCCCCAGATAACATTGATTTTCCTTGAAATTGCTGTGCGATGGATGCGCTTTTTCACCTGAGTTCATCGAAGGCAGTTTGTGGCGGGGGTATTTCCTTTTCGCCGTTCCGCTCAATTTTCTTACTGATGCGACCGTAGAGTTTCCGCATCCACAAACTAACGATTGTAAGTTCGGAACGCCTCTGAATCCTAAACGACGTAGCTCACCTTGGATGTGACTCTGTCGAAATGAAAACATTAAGAACTGTCCAAGTGATTCTAACCAAAAGTTTAGTATGCGTTTTCAAACGAAGCATAAATTACTACTATGAGAACTGATAGGATCAAACATGAACCTGCTTCTTGTAGACAAGCCAACTAGGGTAGCTGCATCAATTCTGATGATCCAGCCACGAGTGATGCTTTCATCCGTATAGAGAGGGCCCGGGTGACTTACCAAACTGCGTTACCTATGGTATAGATGTGATATCAGGGGAAAGTTTACAACGCTACAGTGTGTTACATAATATCATATGGATAAAAGCTGGTCACTAATTTTTTCTTATCTTTGATGTCTTGAGGGCCTTCCACCAGTCTGGTGAGGATGTCAGATCAGTAGCGCCAAAGTTGAGCGGTTTCCAATGAAATCACCTCGAACACGATACAAATGCTCTCATTACTCGATGAGTGCGCTGGTGTGGCTACTGCTTGTTATACCTGTATTGGACTTTTCTTAGGTAACCATGAGTTGGGTAGAGGAGGTATGGCGGCAGTCGAATCATGATTTGGTGCTGAAATTTGCATGTCACGTAAATCCAAATTTCCGTGGACTAACTCCGAGAACAGAACACAATGAACTGAACAGAGAGAGACGAATATGGCCATCACCATCCTAATGGTGTGTAGTGAATCTAACTTGACCTCATGGTAATTACCCCATCCATTTGTTTACATTGCCCATGTACTTTTGATCTCCACTTGTTTTGCTTATGTGTACCCGCCACTCACTTTGCCACAAAAGCTGTCACGTCCGACACTGACCTACTCGTTCATGCACATTCATGTCCGATTTGCTTACCCTTGTAGGAATAGTACCGTAGAACTTCGAGCCCACTTCTTCCTTTTGATATTCGGGATTGTCAAACCTACGCGTCACTCGAATTTTCGTATCGGGAACCTCAAGAGTGAGCATGTACCAAGCTATCGACTCCGGTACATCGCTAAATCTTCTGGTCACTACTAACAGCAACCATCAGTTTTTCACTGTGTCGGTTGCTACCTCCAGTTTGTGGCACCCCTTTTCCACAAAGTCTGTGGACGAACTTGCGATGGTTAATGCTGTTGTACAACCTAAGCATCACTTACGGGTGACGATGATGATGAAGATGGTAATATCATATTGATAATGATGGTGATGCTCCCGAGTAAGATCGGCAGCCGTGCAGTGTTACGATAAAGGGAGCGAACTGTATATAGTTTGAAAAAAAGGCAGTCGATTGTGTCAAATCTACCTGAGACGTCAAAATCAGACTACAAAGATATTATACTTATTAAATGCTTCCCTAATATGGACTGTACTGAAGCTGACAAAAACTTGTTCCAGTCGTATCAATCTGCGATTACGTGATTTGTACACGGGCACACAAGCTGGTACTCCTGAATAAAGATTATCGATCGGTTTTCAGGAGATTAAGTCAACCGATTCCAGTCGGGCTCGCGGACGTAGTAACTGTTAAACTTCCTATCACTCTTATTAACTGGGTAACGCGAGATTATGATTGAGGTCAGTTACCTTAATATGCCACTTTCAACCCACCGTACAGCTATTGCATGATATATCCGTTCGAGACTACAACAGATATGACCTTAATTGTGATATAGTTTTCCCATATTTCGTCTCGATTGGTTGCTTGGCGAAAAGCTTCTATTTGGTGGTGCACTGAATCTCTCCTTAGCTTACCTAACCGGAAAGCCTAACATGGCCATTTCGCTCTGAGGAAGAATAGTCAACGAGATTAAACTCGTCTCCGGTCCCACTATCGTAATCATTGAACCACCTTCGGAAAGGATAGATTCCCATCTGTGGACCGACTTATGCAAATGATCCATGCGAACGATATTGTTCGTTGCCAATTTTGTTTAACAACTGTCGATATATTCTGTTGAAAATCAGTAGAAAGTTCCGCTGTTCAAATGACCGATTAGATAAAGTAAGTAAATAAACCCACAAGATGGTTCAGTTGATACTAAACTAATAATCAACTGGACTCGGCAGCGGTGGCTGTCCAAATGTCATCAGGTTGCTTCATATCAGCTTCGATGCATGATAATTGTGAGTGATCTGTGTGGTTGGTAACGCCGTTTACTTTCATTTGTTTTTATTATTTTTTTTATTGTTTTCACTATCATTTTATTTTTTTAATTTTTATTAAAGGAGGCCATCTTGAGATTCCGTTTGGATATCTTCCGAATAATTTTGCCCTGGTTGTGAAAGTAGTGGGATTTATTGAAGATGCAGTTATAGGCGGCAACTCGTTCTTCCTGGTATTTATAGCCAATGAGAAAGTGAATGTTACTGAGGGAAACGCCTGGAGAAATTGCGCAATATCTTTGGCGTAAAGTACGTATTTAAGCATGGGCGGAAAATTAGGCCTTCCCATGTTATGTTGATGAGGCACCGTTGACGTGAATTTGATAGATTGGTGCAAGTCCACCGAAAGTATCTAATCGGTGTTTCCCATCTGATGCTCTGTGACTCAATGAAGTGCACCGCCATCCCCCAGTGCAAATTAAGTTAAAGAATATCGTGAACGGAAGATCCAGTTGAGGCTCTCGTTAAAGTCAATTTGAATTTTTGAATGGGTGGATTTCGTGAGCACTGATTCTTCTACATCATTTGTCAGGGTTAGGTTTGTTCCTTTGTTTGCGTAGGGTTCTGATCAGCCAACGAATGACCTCAACCTTCTTGGGACCTGATTGTCCGTCAACCTTCTACTTGAAGTTTGCGTAGGGTTCTGATCAGCCAACGAATGACCTCAACCTTCTTGGGACCTGATTGTCCGTCAACCTTAGGTTCTACTTGAACACACACTGGATAGCTTTCGACAAGTGTGCTCATTTGCGAACGAATTCGGTCTTGACAGGAGACTCAAAGTAATCTCCGCTTCAATCAAATTTGCTGCACCAAGCTGTTTTATGTCGCAGTTTGGTACGGTATTCGACACATTGTCTCGATCGTGGGCTATCGGAGAGTTTTAGGCGACCTTATGAGTAGTGTGTTTCATCTATAAAATGTGTGACAGTCTGGAATTTCGTACTAACTGAAACATGAGACAGTCTGGTACAGCACATTCAGTATAATAAGACTAATATAAACAAAAAATCCGGCTGGATTCCGTCGAGTCTCTCGTCAAAACCAAATTCGTAGGCAAATGGGAGTATTAGTCAAAAGCCGAATTGTCGTTCGACCCAGGTGCCAGTGAATCATGTCCCTATTCACTAGATCTTATCCGGTCTTTTCTAGTCCTCGTGGTTAAGAAGTGAGAAAGTCGACGCGTTTTATATTTTGTTGAAGGTCATTAAAGACTGGATATCACCAAACTGTCCACTAGACCAAGAGGAGAAAGGGAGCTTCAGGTGGACAAATATAGAAGTAAGAGCCGCGTACCATACCAGTTTGGTGTTTTATTGTGTCTTGCGAATATGCTGGCTCACTATAGAGAAACGTGTGAGTGAAGCAAAGCTCTGTGGGGAACACTTGTGATAAATAATACTGCATTGTCCAGAAAGGGGGGATCAATGTTTCGCTGCTCCCCCTTTGAGGAAACACTCTCGATGGATTCCAAAATGACTCCGTGACATGACCAATTTCTCGTTTTTTGAATGTTTAATTTCCTCGTTTCTGAGATGTTTTTGATTCAGAGAAACATCTGCAAGAAAATGCAACGGTTTCTGTAAAGCTGTCCAATCGACGGAAATGCTGTTTCATGAGGACAGAGTTCCTCGAGGAGAGGTACTTTAACGCATTACATTCGAAAACCAATTTGATTAGGACTGGTGACCATAGTGTCCTGATAACCTTTGCGACAAGTGATGATAGTCAAGGCTCAAAGCAAAAGTTTAGGCGCCAGCCAGAATAAACAGGAAACCTAAAGGAGTACTGAAATGTATTAAATCGTTAGTGTACGTACATTTTACTGCAAGTATGTGAGGACAGCGGACTCTATGGTCGTTAGACGCACTGCGACCGTTTTTTTCAATGCCATGTACAGCAACATTTGTAGATGGATACCATAGAGGTGACACCATAGAAAATATGCGATTTTGTGTTCGCAACACAACACAGACTCCGTCTGAATTCTGCACAAGGCCTGAAGAATTAATCTACATTTAGGGCGAATTTCAAGGCAATACAGACCCATTGCATCCATTGTCCTCAGGTGTATGTTGAATCTACGAAGGTATTTCCATTTACTGACGAGTCTTGACGTGGCCTGCTTCAACAAACTACTTCTTCCGCTGCGTATCGACGATGCCTGGGTTCCATAAAGGGTGAGATTACTTTAGTACTCTCCATTGTGTGAGGAAATGAACTTCACACTCGCAAGTTCTGAACATTTCGAGTATTTGTCATTTCAATATCTGAAGAACAGTCTGTGTGAACGGTACGGGGTAGTTTTATGGATCTAAAGTTTAGATCTTTCGAGGTGCATTCACATCGTTATTAACGCCAGTTCGAACATCGTGAGCGAGCTCTGCAGAGTTAGGATGGGTCTAAAACGATTTAGATACTCTTCTGTTATTTCAATTGCCATTCATGTGTTATCCAATGTTATTATTATTCGCTTAATAATAGTGCCATTATATTTAAAGTGGGCATAATATGTAAACGGTAGACTTGGAATCTTGAATAGGTCAACTGCGAGACAGGTTGAGAGCCAAAACAAGTGACAATATGCTGTCAGTGAGCGGCTGTCTGCAGGTTATTTCATTCACTTCATCAGGTTGTATTATAAAAGCCGGGTGCTTTTTCTGACAGTCCAGGTTTGTCCAAAATCAGGAAATCAAGGTTATGCGTGCTAGTAGGACAAGACAGAATAAATGAAAAGACTGGACGAATACGGAGTTTGTGATTACCAGGTGTGATGCGCCTTGTGAAGTACACTGTTAACAGGAAGACTCAGGTGTCCACAGAAAAGGAATTTATGCAAGCAAACGCTTCCTCTCGAAAACAGAGGCTGCCGGAAAATCACTGCAAGAACAAGATTGTTTGCTCAGAATACATGGGTATGCTGTGACCCAGAACCAGGCTAACCAAAAGTGAATAGCTGCACTTTCTGATTACCCAAGCGTACAGACTTCCGTGAATTTCGCACATAACCACGTCTCGCCATTAGGTAAGTAAATATCCTCCACCAGATCAGTATCCACTTTTGGATGATTCGGCGGTGTGGGGTTATGTAATAATACAGAACAGGCGAATGTATCTCACCCTTAATTGTGACAAAGCAAAAACGCGTGAATGGTGTCAGAAACGTGAACGACAAGTCGATAAACTGGAGTTAGGCAGCGTTCTTTGCTCAGGATACCTGTCCATTTACCAAAAGTTCCATTGTCGAAGTGGGCTGCCACGTGGTCGGATTATCATGTCCATTAAGTCAGTAAACAGATTCACAGTCAGCAGTATTCGGTTATCGACTTAGAATTTTGGACTTTGGCGAATACTACTCAAGAAAGAACCTATTGGGTAGAACAAACCAACTTGACCTCGAATCCTTGCATTTGAACTTGTGTTTCCGAGACATAAAGGTTGCGTTAGCACTCCTAGGAGGTGACGTACTATAGATAGTTAGGAGTGTTAAAAGTCACTTTAGTGAATTTACGGATTAGAGTCCCATCAGAATTATCGTAAAGGTGGAAGTGATCAAAGTTGCAACGATCATAGTGAGTGCATTTGGTTTTGCAAGAACGATGTACGAAACTAAGTCCAAGGTGCGCTGTCGAAGTTATCAGTCGAAATTTGTTTGCATTTAAACATCGAATGCGAATTTACTCGCGCTAGGTCCTTGTAGTGGACAACGACGTGCTCTAGCTTGGGCGGAGTGGGCAAGCACTCTCTCCTGTGGGAAACATCGGTTCACCCACCGGTTTTGTCGGTCGTCCAAGTTCCTATCCCGTTGTTGACCTGTTACAATTACGAATGGGATCTGCGCCCTTCCCACTGGTCTCTTCTCCGAAACATGTGCCGGCAACAACGAATAGAGCAAATGGTTTGTTTGTCTTCAGTCATATGTACAGTACTTTTCCGATGAGTGAATCATAAGTGAAGACATTTTACGATCAGGTGTTCAAATCTACGGTCTTTTCACATAGCCGTTGGAGTTTTCAATAAGACCTAACAAACTAATCCTTGTGAATGTACCGATGTAAACCAAGCAATGCTACCACGCAACTTTATTCAATGGTTGATTGGAGTCCGGTGATGGAAGGACCATGAGCAACGGTCCGGAACCAGGACAACACTTGCATACAAATATATGTTTATAAGTTAATTCAGACCTCGACGAACGAATCATTTGGAATGTAGCTGTTGTAACACCTGTCGATAAGAGGATGCTCAGCAGTAAAAGGTTGATATCAATAAAAGATCATGTATGGATAAACTCATATGGGTTTTAACGTGTTCCAGACAAACCTGAGGCTTGCGGTGGTACCCTATTTTGGAGAAAAACAATGCCGTAAAAGTTATTGGTCCGATAAACAGATACAGAAAGGGTGGACGGATATTTGGATAGTTTTGACCACTATCCCACGTACGCGAAGACACAGTCAATCGCTAATTACCTCGGTGTTAGTGATAGACTCATCCAAACCTTAGGCCAAATCGTTGGGGAGCTTTTCGTAATGGGCAGTTTCGCATGATTGGAGAGGGACTGCTTTGATAGGACTAGAGACCATGACCTCTCGCCTAACTGAGGATCAATCCACCATAGGAAACCACCAAATTTGGAACACTTGCTGACAGGCTGAATTCTGTATGTTGCGATTGCTATGCAGCCACCAATACGCTCACCTCATTCGGGTTAGGGACCATCCCAACAGCAGAGCCTGTCATTTTTTCGATATTCAGATGCCACATCAACAATCGTTGGCCATCAAACACCCTTCGTTCACTAGTTAGTTTGCGAAACTGGTGAATGCTAACTGGAAATTTCAATGATGTCGAACAAATCTTCCGTCTACGACGATCTTCAACCGAATGATCAAAATAACGACTGCCTCAGGTTCATCGGGTCGATATGGAGGTATCGAAGTATATTTATATCTGTATTTTGGGCTATGATGAGTTCCGTCTTAATCAGTCTTATCAACAATGTCACCGATTGAGCTTTACCTGTGGATGGCCAACGTATAGTTTGTAAATCGGTGGAATAGACTCATTAATTTAGTGGCAATCTTATGGGAGACTAAGCTGAATCACAATCAAATATCACTTTTTGATATGCTTTGCCACATAGTTTTAATCTGGCATTCAGTGAAAGCATAAGATCATTGGGAACTGGGGAGCTACGCCCGCCTGATAAGCTCAGTGAGCTGTTGTAAAGTTTTCAGTAACCTACTAAGTAGTGTGTTAGGTCAGGTGATTAAGATTGACTCATTTTGAATGAACTTCATCTTGGCTGAAAGAACATGCTGTGTTGCATGAACTGACTTCCGTCCAAACGGAGCCTAGCCCTGCTGGACCAACTCAGATGTATTGTGTGCGATGTGACCATAGTTCACATTTTGATTATCAAATTCACTCCCCCTTTTTGTTAGCGATGCCGGGTACCTCATCTCGTAGACCCTGAATGAATCCTTTTAACTCGTTTCAAGTTTACAAATTATATACTTGTTGTTTGCCTTTTCATTTAGCGACTAAGAAGGTTCCGTTTGAGAATTTACTGTGTAAAGCAGTTCGAACCAGTTAACCTGCTAATCATGTTCGCTTATAGATCGTGGAGAACGTGGGCTTTAGGCTGCAAAAACCACAGTCAATAACTGTTTATTTCGTGTGGATAGACCTGTTTCAGGTTTGGGTCGATAATTTTGCACAGCATTTAGATATCCAGTCTACCGCTTCAAGTAAACAGTGCATCACACGTTATTTTCGGTCGTTCTTGTATATATTATAACTAGTGGACTCAAAGATCGATACTTGGGGCGGATTCAAAATGTTACCTCATAGCGTTTATCGGTGCATTGATCGTCAACCCTGCACTGACGATGTCATCTGGATTGGTGATGAAACGTTTGCAATCCAACTGCCAAGCTCGGCCAACAGACCAACAACCAAACAGCGCACCCGAGCTACCTACATTCCGCAACATTGCTAGTTCATGGATTGTTTTATGCAGCCGGTAATTTCCTTATCCTCTGCGGTAGCGTAGCTTTGCGAATTCCTAATGCCTCATGCATATTTCAAGAATGGACTGTATCATGTAATTCTTGTGACGTAATGGTCCGTTTGACTAGGTTCATATTGTGGGGCCTTCTGTGACTGGATGTCACCGTGGGCACAAAAATATTCAGCATGCTATTCGGACTTACGGTTCGGTAACTCGTTTCGTGATGGCAGGTGGATGTCCAATTCGTCGGAGTTCACACTAATGTCAGATGCTGTATGAAAATATCTCTTAGTGCCCCCTCATTCAAAATGTAATACAAGTATTGCTTAATTGATGCAAGTCACCCGTTCGCTAGTTTTTTTTCTGATTGAATTCTGTTAGGGCTATAAAAAGGTCTTGTGATAGTGGCGGATTGAGTCGGAAAACCTATCACTACTACAAAATTGTTGTTATGAAAAACCTCTCTTCTTGACTGAGTAACGGATAACGGATATCGTGAGAGTGACGGTGTGATGTGTGCAACTGAAAAAAGACTTCACCAAAGAGATGGATGTTGAGGGGTGAGGAAGCCTTTTTGGCAAACAACGACGGTACGTGTTCAGCTATTCTTTCAAACCAATTCCTGTTTGTCTGACCACAACCGCGAGTGAATTGAAAAACATCATGTCCATCCACGATGTTATTCTACGTGGTGGTGAAAGGAAGGTGGAGCCGAAGGATCGGAAATTTGCATTTCACCGTGGCAGTTGCAGTCGGAAGTGGTGATGTAGCAATCAGCCTGTACCGTTCGTTTCTTGTTGCTATCACTTATCGTCATTGTTTCACTGGTCTTGGACCGCGACAGCAACACGAATGACCTTGACCACGCAATCACCATTGTTCCGCACGTGATGAGCCTGTGGTAGTGTGGTGATCGTTGTCACGTGATGAAACCGAACTGAATTAGAACGAAAATATGTGGATACCGTTTGTTCGGTCGAACATTCTGAGCCTCCATGAACTGTTTTGAGAAAAGTTGGGGTTGTCAGCTCTCCTAGCGAAGCGGATTGTTGCATTCTATTAAGCATTCAAATTTGTGGCACACAGAAGAGTGCTTCTAGCGGAGCTGGTGTGGTAAGTCCTTAAAAAAACACTCCACTGTGTGTTTGGTTCTAGTTAGGAAGCGTTGCGTGGATGTAGCAGAATCGGTCACGCATCGTTTTAGTTGACAGTTCTCAACGTTTGAAGAAGAGCCAGGCAACTACTATCTAAAAAAATAAGAAATCATGTAAACGACATTTCATCCTGCAGGATCCAATCGTAGATATGGTCTCTGTGCCATAAATTGTTACAAAATCAGTCCCTGTATATAGGAATTCTGTACACAAACAATAAAGCCAGTTCCTGGCACCTTCCACGATTCAGTGATGAATCTTCTGAAATCTTCTGAAAAGTGCCAGGGTAAAACGGCTTCAAATTATGCCTTCCGATGTAAAACAGTTCGTCGGATTATAATATAACAGAAGGACCAATAGCTGGGGCCATTCTGACCGGTTTTGCTTAATGAAAAACCCTGCAGTTTATTTAAGAGGTTGTTAAACTACCAATATTTTTAGATACAGTAACATTTTGCGAGTTACAGATTGACAGAAAACACAGACACTATTCAGAAAACTGCAGGTGGTTTATGTGCGTAACCGACGTCCAAAATTGCACGACAACAGGACTGTCACGTGTCAGACAAGGGGAATCACATGGCTGCTGATTTCGAGTCACTTCAGGTGGCGGCAGACGGTCACATAGATGAACTAATGAGTTAATCCTGAAACAACTGTTTACTCGACAATTCTGTACAAGATATCTATGGAAGTGTGACTTCAAGCGCTATAGGTACCCGTAACAATAACATCTTTCATCCGACATTTGACTTTCGTTTGTTAGCAGAAAAAAGCATTTACTGGCAATGAGAAGATGAGTGGTTGACTGAATTTGTCACGAATATCATGCCAACTGAAGCATGAGGCGACCTGTGTGCAGGACATTCAGTTGTAGAATATCATAAAACAAAGATTCAGTCGGGTCTCTCGTGAAAACCAAATTGATTTGCAAATGAGTGTATCTTTCGAAAACAGTCCAATTTGGGTTCAATTAGAACATAAATTTGACGGAAACTCGGGGACTGCGCCTACC
>NW_008751821.1:738202-745573 GCF_000715545.1 Opisthorchis viverrini | reverse complement strand
GGCTGTCGAAGAGTTTTCAGCATCCTTGTGAGTAGTTTCCTTTATGAAAATATACTGCGATATCTCGAATATCGTGCCAACAGAAACATGAGGCGGGTTGTCACATACAACTTCTGGTAAGACCAGCTTCTCACCATCAAATTGATTCCAGTGGTTTTCCATAGACATGAATCAACAAAAACCAACAAATCAGCAAAACCAATGTTTGAAAATGACCGTATTTCGCAAAAGTAGTTAGAGTTAAGTAACATTAGATAGATTGGGCACGATTTCTTGAAAATGAAAAAGGTAGATTCCCGCTGATTAACAGCCTCACTGGAACAGAAAGATAGCCCAGTTGACTGACATTTTTCAGCACATAATAAGAAACACAGTGCCCTGAATTTAACAAGTAGATACGCTCGCAGCACGTACCAATTAGTTCAGTCAGTGCAAAACAACGGACGAATCTTGACCGCCCCACAATCGAATCGCCACACCAAATTTCTTGTGTTTGGATGCTGATCGGGGTTCAGATGTCATTACCATTCTTGTGGAAGTTGCCAGGATTCGACCAAAAAAGAACTAGCTTAAACAGCAATCTCAAAGGAAATAACAAACCTCAGTCTATATTTGAGTATGACTTGAGGCGAGGACCGTGAGACATCCACTATGTGACATTTGCTACTAAGATCACCGTCTACTGAAGTCCGAAAAAGTAGCATTTATTAACTCAATAATACGTTATAGCATGTTTCTTTATGCAACAAGCGTTCCCATTTCTATGGTAGCAGGAACTCCGACGTTCATTGGAGAGATTTCCTCCTCAAAAACCGTACACCTCGATTGCTCAAAAGCTGATCGTGACAACATCTTCTTACCAACAATGTCAAAACACTTGTAAGGATAATCGAGCAGTGCGACTAATAACACAGGGGATGTGTGCATCAGAATTGGAGGTAGAACATCCGTCTCCTAATTTATGGGTATTGGAGAAAGACTACTCATTACAACGTCGAATGTACAGGAAATTTTGCTGGCCTGCTGCTCTAACAAAACTCCTCAAGGGAATCCTCATACCTGTTACCTTGCAGGTCAGGTCAAGTCAGGTCAGTAACCGATGGCTGAGTGCCTCAAAACAAACCAGGTACGCTGTATGGACCTAAAAACCAGGATTCATTCACAGCGCGAAGATAATATCTGCACGGAGAAGCATCACTTTAAACTTTGGACCCCGACCAGGACATGGAACATCATAACCTAGCAGGACAAATAGAATGGTGCCAGAGCCTAACGGCAAAGAACACATGTTTCAAAGGTCCGGTATCCAAATCACAGCTTTAGAGGACACAATGCTGCCAGACCAGTGAAACCTGTCACGAGGTGGTCGATCTTCCGTTCCAGCAAAAAACTGGTGTTTCGGAAATCGGAATCAATGGAGAACGTGTTCATAAATCTGTCAGATGTCAAATGAAGTTCAGAGGTTTCCAAACAGTGAGAGGTGAAGACTTCGAATTGTGTGGAGAAGGTCTATCATGATAAGATGGACTCCACATGCCCGGATTAATGGGATCCTCAGTCGTGGTAACTATGACCCAGTTTGTTTGAGCCACACTGAGTTGACTCTTGGATAACACGGTGTTCAGGTGGCTAAACATCCCGTTTGAATGTTGTTTCATCAGAGTGCCATCCACCCGTTGCACTCTCAGTGTGACTCTGAGTCCTGCCCATAAATTCACCAGAGGCCACGCAACTGACAGATTGCAGTCAAATATCACTGGCAAATAACTGGAAGCGGTGTCTGTTGAAATAGAGAGAATGATGCAGCTACTAACCATTGCCCGGACTGTCACCTAGTCAGTTTGAAACGTTTCCTGGCCAAACGACCAGTGCGGACTCAAAGATACGCATGCTACATTTTGCTGTGAGTTGTGCCTTCCTGGAACATTCCCAATCGATGTTGGTGCCCATGATGACCTCATCTGCGTCCTCTAGAACCTGTTTTTGCATGAATGTAAACGTCCTGGGAACTTGCTTCTGACCACAAACTATTGACACAGAAGTTGCCGAGACGATATATTGTCCGATTCCCTCCAATCTCAGCGACCCTCTGACGACCGACGAAGAAATTAAAATCGACCGTCTGTCGATGGCGGGTGTCACAGTTATTGTATTGTATAAAAGTGCCTGTCTGGAACAACGTCCGTGAGTGGACACAAAACTCAAAATGTTTTGCTCCATACCACCGTTGACGAGACATTCGTTGCGTAGGTTTCATCAACAAATCCTCCAACGTTTTCATTTGTAATATCTAAACGAGTTCATGTGGGGTCACTGCTCAGACATGTCTTACGTGCGTTCAGTGGTCAGATCTGATCCCAAGTGGCTTCTTTCCGTGTTTTCCTCAAAAGTGTACATCTATGCATCCCAAGGTATCTCGATCCACCACCGGCTGCGTCATTCAAACCAAGCCGGACATAATGCCCAATCGTAAATCCAAATGACCGGTGTACCAGAAATTGTCTGGCGTGTCAGGAACACTGAAATCATGGTAAGTGGATAAATTTCAAGTTTGAAAAATAGCAATTTTGAGTTTAGCTTTCGTAGCAATGTGCCGTTAGATAGACCATGCAGACGGGCATTACATGTTTCAAAACTCCTACTATCTGCAGCATAGACCAGCCACACGTTGACGACACACCACGAACTGTTCACCACCAGTGAACCTGCGAATCTCGCAAGCTGCTAAAAAAGGGCTGTTCATTTGGGATACCATCGCTACCCTTCTGACCCAGACGCAAAAGGGCCAAATGTAAGCCTTTTACAGTTTCTAAAAATAAGCACGTGACCCCACTGCACCTGTACCGTTTGCCTGTTCGTCACGTCCGAAATGGTTCTCAGTGGACAGCCACGGATGTGTACGACTGTATTATGTTGTGCAAGGAAAGTGTAATATTTTGCTGGAACACAATGGAGTTGACGGATGATATTAGTATATCATTAGGTTTAGTCGCTTCGTCAATCTTATTCGTTTGTCTACTCAAGTCACCAAAAGTAGCATCTCTAATTTGGTTTCGTCGATAATCAGACGACCTACATCATTGTGGTGCAGTGAACCACATGCGTATGTTAATCTCACTAACGCTCCTATTTTCAGGTGACTTATGGCAAGAAGAAGACCACTGTCTTGTCCTGCCTCTATTAGTGCAAAGGTGACGATAGTCCTAATACAAATCAGAAGGTGAATGTGCACTAATAGAAGTTTTTAACATGGTTGCGACACGTATAAAATAAATACAACGTGAAATGGGAGCATGTGAAAAAGGAACTTATCGTATGTAAGAGTGCCTTGGTGAAAGTCCGGACGGTGGTAACGTGTTTTCTCCACAGTTTGGCTGCTACATGTGTTCCATGTCCGTGCGTGGACTTGTGGAGAGGTTGACGTCCTGCTCCCTGTGCGCGCGCGTGTCTGTGTGTTTCGACTGGCTTCGGTTTCCCTTTATGTAGGTCCCAGTGCGTATAGGTGGGCGCGTCGGCACATGAGTGGTTGCTACGCTGACTAGGCGGTGCAGACAATCGATGTCCTGTGTGTCGGCTTAGTGCGACGTGTTTGTGCGTATGAGAAAATAGACAAGCCTCGCGATCCAGTGGGCGATTGAGTTGAACAGTCAAGTATGCGTGTGACTGGGTCGCTAAACCTCTCACAAGCGATTCGTGCACATCGGTGAGCTCATTTTATTTCACTGTACTTTCACGGTCTGCATCTAGTTGATGAGACCGCTGGATTGCCGACCAATCATTCAGGTTATTATTATTGTCGCCAAGTTATAAGGTGTACTCGGCACTCCAGCGAAAATTCGTTCGACTATCTTACGATAATCGAAGGGAATCGGTTTCCCTATATTGTGATGGAATGACTTTCCCCAGCAGCACTGTGTGATGCTGTTATCCAAAGTCAAAGAATGCTAGCACTTTTTGAGTGACGATGGATGTCGTAGAACTGGCAATAGCGTTATCCACAAGAGGTTTCGTCCTTTAATATAGGAGGAAATTTAGCTACCAAATCCGGTGCAAAATGAAATGAACCTTCTCGTTCAACATATGATAGATTGCAGCTTCCAATTTACCCCGATTGTACGTCATACAGTTTCACTTAATCTCAACTAAGACTTTTTGATTCCGTGAGAGTGTGAATGAAGGGACTTGTTCTTATATATACTGAAAATTGAGGAATTCGTCAAAGAAAGGCCAAAGGGGTACAATGCACCTCGCCAAACAGTTCTGAACCTTTCCAAGCCAATCATACTTGGGGAGCTCGTTAGTTTAGCACACGAGACTGTGAAATAACTTTTGATTGTTTGGAACCCTGCTAACTTGTCATACTGAACCTCATTCTATGATTCACCTGTCACGACATTCATAGTTTAGAGGTAATTTGATGCTAATATTCAATGCGACATTCGACAAGTTGTTGAAAATAATAGAATCACAGATCGCCTACTTTTGTGGCTGTTTTTCGTTCGGTCCCTGAAATCTAAATCAACTCCTTCTACAACTGTCTTTAACTATGAAAAACACCGTGGAAATGACATCAGCAACCAGTTGTTCATTTCGAAAGTCTAACTGCAAGAAAAATGGCGCATTGGTGATACGTGGTAATACATACATGCCCAAAAGTGTTGATCTTCTTCTATATGTGCTACCGAGTTTTCCGCAACGGAGCAACCGGCAACTGGGGTGACATCCGAATTTTGTGAACTGTTATTTGATAACCGGCGAATGTTACTTTTTTACACACATTCCAGCGACGCCTGTCAGTGGCTAACTGTCCTTATGTCACATCTGCCGTATGTTTAATAATACAGTAGGACGACTAGGAAATGGTCCATCTTACTTCAAGCATTTCGGTCGGATTTATTGTACAAACGAGTGGCAGATGCTCGAGGGGTTGCATATATCTGAATTGACAAAATAAGTTAGTTTCGAAGAAATAAAAATGAGGAAGTCACTTCTACCACCACAATAGAATCAGTAGACGAGCTTCTGAGTGTTTTTTGATAATCCAAATGTAGAAAGTCGAAGGGCTTAGGTAGATTGCGAAGTGATATGCTGTGGGGCATGCAGCATAAGTGAAAGAACACGTCCGGGGTGGGCTTCAACCAACGAATCCCTGCTCTCCCATACTTCACTAAGTGAGCTACTAAAAACAAACCAGTGAGTTTTCCAAACTTTGACATTGGGAGAATCAGGAGCAGTACTACAACTAAAGGAAACCATGTCAATCTTAAAAGTTCTTCTAACTTTCCGAATATTCTATTATTGCCTAACATGCTCGGATTCCAATCTATCATACAGGCATAATTTGCATCTGCGGAAAGTTTTGGCCCATGTGATGGACAAATCGTAACGAATCCTCCCTAACCAATCTACCGTAAATCTTAGTCATCCCCACTAATCGACAAACAGGAACATCAGACTGAACACTCAGCACTGATCAAGTCACTAGTCTTAAGGAATCTCACGGACTGGTTCCCTGACTGCCGTAAAACCCGATCAACCTACTTTCTCACTCACTTGGCCTGACGAAGCTTTTGTGTCAAAAGCGAAAGGTTGCCCAGCAATAAATCCACCGATTGTTTACCAAACTCCTCTGAAACGAAGGGTTGGTTGCCTTTGCAAGTAGTTCAAGCGGGAATGTAAATCGTTATGGGGCACAAATTGTGTTCTCCTGATGCCCACAGCCAGTAGTATTGGCTTTCGAGTTTGCCGCATGACTGAAACATGATCAAAATCCTGATCCTCATCATCTACCTTATTATTATCATTATTAATAATATCAGCAGTCTCCTCCTGGCTAACGAAAAAAACAGCCAAATGTTCCCATACCATATCCGAACATGCAAAGGAGTAGGGTCCAGCCCAGAGTGTCGTTCATCCCGCATAGACAAAACACTCGCACATCACTTGTGACTGAATATGGAACAAAGATAATCTTCATCAATAATGACAGTAGTACACCAGTACTATATACTAGTGCTTAACATCCTTAATACCCTGAGAGAAGAAAGCCTTAGTAAGTAGTGAAAAGAAAACGGTGAGATATGGACTTATTGCGAATAAGTTCTATGTCCTTTGGGAAAGCGATCAAGGACGACGTGGTGACACCTGTCGACGACGTTAAAATAAACACACCCAAGAATCGTGTCAGGGCGGAGCACCATGAGCTGAACCAAATTGGCTTCTTTTACTAACCTGAGGCCTTCGGATCGGCGGAGACAAGTTTCACAATCACAGAGCAAGGCCGGTCTTATAGGTGTTTCGTTTACATGGCTCTTCAGCTTTACCAAAATTTGATTCTGTACCAAAAGTAACGCAATTTCGCGAACATTGCTTGTGCCTATCTTGGCGCGCATTAACTCCACTTATCTGGGCTTGTGCAGCTGTCAAAAAAGTGAACTGGTCGGCCAACTCAAGCTGTTTTCTCGGAATTTTTTGGGAGAACCACGAAGAATTTGAGACCCTTAAGTAAGATTTTGTACTTCCAAACCCATTCATAAAATTGCGATTGCTTCTGATATTCTGGTTAAAAATACTTTGCTCCAACAAAAAAATGGTTATCTTCGTATCATCTGGAGCTTACGATGCCCGGTTAGAATTCGTTAACTTCAGCTTGCGAACGGCTTGCCTTTGATCCTTCAAAATACAGTAAAAACTGCCAGTGTGTGGTTTCAGGGCATCGGAATACACCTCATCCTATAGGAGGTGCAATTCAGCTGTGACCTACCAACGGGGAGTATCCTTTTCATGATAAACGTAATTGCTACCTAATAGCTTACACTACCTTCGTTATACTAGGATTGTAATCGTTGGCGTGATGTTGATTGGCTAGCGCATTTTCAGCTAAAGTGGCAGAATCTGGGTCAAAATAGGGAATGAAATTCCGAAAAGTGACGTTTGGTTGGTCACTTATGTGAGCGTATCGATTAGTTGACTATACCCAATATTGTTCTGTTCGTCCGGTCATTCTCTTTTAAGTCTGAGCCACCTTCTAATTCCGTTCCCTGTACGATCCCACAGTGGAATTTCCCACTTACGTAGGTGTAGAAAAATCAAGGTGGCTGTCCAGCCCCACCGATCGATATGCAGTATCTTGGTGCGGCTGATAACACTAAGATGTCGTTTATGAATTGAGAATATTTCCTAAGCAGAACCGAAAAGAAAGCAGAGGTTCGCCGATTCAGGCAATGAAACGTCGTGCAAGTCGGAAAAAAAGCACGGAATCCAGTGGTCTCATCAACCAGATGCAGACTTTCAAACTATTGTGAAATAAAATGAGCTCATCGATGTGCACAAATCGCTTGTGAGAGACAGGACAAGACGGTGGTCAAACCT